>NC_053028.1:53992884-54157575 GCF_003073215.2 Triticum urartu | reverse complement strand
CATCGTCTTTACAAGCCAGCCCGAAGACCGGCGCAGCAAACGCCGAGAGCACCAAGAAGTCAGCGTGGTCTCTACCAACCCCGCCGGACACATGCATTGGTCAGAAAAGCCCATCAGCTGGAGCCGGGCCGACCATCCAGAAGTGATGCCGTCTCCCGGCTCTTATGCCTTGGTCCTGGAAGCCACCCTTGCAACGGACAGACGCGCCGCCCGCTTCTCCCGTGTGCTGATAGACGGCGGGAGCAGCATCAACATCCTGTACCGTGACACCCTGGAAAAGCTAAATGTCAAGACGAAGCAGCTCATGCCGACTCGGACAGTTTTCATGGCATCGTACCCGGCTTGTCCTGCGGCCCTATTGGCAAGATCAAGATTGATGTACTTTTTGGGGACAAGGAGCATTTCCGCCGGGAAGCGATCTGGTTTGAAGTAGTGGACCTGGAGAGCCCTTACCATGCATTGCTTGGCCGACCTGCCTTGGCCAAATTCATGGCAGTTCCCCACTATGCATACCTCAAGATGAAGATACCAAGCAGCAAAGGCGTCATCACCGTAGTCGGCAATTACAAGAAGTCCTCTGAGTGCGCAGCAGCCAGCAGCCGGCTAGCCGAGTCCCTTGTAATAGCCGAAGAGAAGAAGATGTTGGACCGAGTCGTGGCCATAGCCGGCAAACAGTCGGCCGTGTCCCCCGACCCCAAGGAGCATGACGCTCAAGGATCTTTCCAGCTGGCCAAGGAGACGAAGAAGATACCTCTTGACCCCGAGCATCCAGAGAGGTTTGCCGTCATCGGGGCAAACCTGAACAGCAAATAGGAAGGCGAGCTCGCCGAATTCCTCCGTGAGAATCGGGACATCTTTGCGTGGTTCCCCAAGGACATGCCGGGTGTTCCGAGGAAATTCGCCGAGCACAAACTACATGTTCAAGAAGACGCAAAGCCAGTCAGGCAACCCCTTCGCCGATTGTCGGAAGAGAAGCGCAGGATTGTAGGGGAGGAGATAGCCCGGCTCTTGGCGGCCGGCTTCATCATGGAAGTTTTCTTTCCAGAGTGGCTCGCCAACCCGGTCCTTGTGCTAAAGAAGAAGAACAAGTGGCGCATGTGTATAGACTACACGAGCCTCAACAAGGCTTGCCCCAAAGATCCTTTTGCCCTGCCAAGGATTGACCAAGTGATAGACTCCACAGCTGGATGCGAGCTGTTGAGTTTTTTGGACGCTTACTCTGGATATCATCAGATAAAGCTAGACCCGGACGACCGCCTGAAGACCGCCTTCATCACGCCATTTGGAGCCTTCTGCTACCTGACTATGACATTCGGCTTGAGAAATGCCGGTGCCACTTTTCAGCGTTGCATGCAGAAGTGCCTCCTCAAGCAACTCGGCAGAAACGCTCACGTATACATGGACGACATCGTGGTGAAGACGGAGAAGCGCGGCACCTTGCTGGGAGACCTCAAGGAAACGTTTGAGAACTTACGCCGGTTCCAAATCAAGCTCAACCCCGAGAAATGCGTGTTCGGAGTGCCAGCCGGCCAGCTCCTAGGCTTCCTGGTCTCCGAACGCGGCATCGAATGCAACCCGGTGAAGATCAAGGCCATCGAGAGAATGGCGATCCCCACCAAGCTTCGAGACATTCAGAAGTTCACCGGGTGCTTAGCCTCCTTGAACCGCTTCATCAGCCGGCTCGAAGAGAAAGCTCTCCCTCTCTACCGCCTCATGAAGAAGAGCACTCACTTCGAGTGGAACGACCAGGTCGACCAAGCTTTTCGCGAGCTGAAGAAGATGCTAGCCACGCCGCCTGTCCTCGCGGCGCGGACTGAGAAAGAGCCCATGCTTCTCTACATCGCTGCAACCAGTCGGGTGGTCAGCACCGTCATCGTAGTCCAGCGCCCAGAAGAAGGCCGAGCCCAGCCGGTCCAGAGGCCGGTGTACTATTTGAGTGAGGTGCTGTCTACTTCGAAGCAGAACTACCCGCACTACCAGAAGATGTGCTATGGCGTGTACTTCGCCGCTAAGAAGCTGAAGCCCTACTTCCAAGAGCATCCCATCACGGTCGTATGCACCGCCCCGCTGGCCGAGATCATAGGCAGCCGGGATGCATCCGGCCGGGTGGCGAAATGGGCCATCGAGCTGGCCCCGTACACGATCTTCTACCAGCCCCGCACTGCCATCAAGTCCCAAGCACTGGCCGACTTCCTCGTCGACTGGGCCGAGACCCAGTACCTGCCGCCGGCTCCCGACTCCACCCATTGGCGCATGCACTTCGACGGGTCCAAGATGCGCACCGGTTTGGGAGCCGGCGTCGTCCTTACCTCTCCAAAAGGCGCCAAGCTCAGATACACGCTACAGATCCACTCTGCCGCCTCCAACAATGTGTCCGAGTACGAGGCGCTCATACATGGGCTCCGGCTTGCCAAAGAAACTCGGCATTCGCCGGATCCTATGTTATGGCGACTCGGACTTGGTGGTCCAGCAATCATCCGGCGACTGGGATGCCAAGGACGCAAATATGGCAAGCTACCGCTTCCTCGTTCAGCAGATCAGTGGGTATTTTGAAGGATGCGAGTTCCTCCACGTACCACGAGCCGACAACGAGCCAGCTGATGCCCTGGCTCGAATAGGCTCCACTCGCAAGCAATACCAACCGGCGTCTCTCTACAACGCCTCCTCAAGCCGTCTATCAAGCCGTCTCCAGAGTCCGATTCCATCTTCGTGCTGACCCCGACGCAGCCGGGCCGGCTCGAAGAACCAAGAAGGTGACCCGGGGACTTCGATAGTCGGCCAGGGGACATCAGCAGGCGGCTCGGGGACTTCCGTAGTTACGCCCGACCCGGGGACTGCCACACCCGGCTCGGGGACTGCGGTAGTCGGCCCGGAGACTGCACCAACACAACAGGCACGGCCGACTCCAACATTTCACCACCCAGCCCGCCCGCCCTGGTCGCAGTAGCCGCATTGGCAATAGAAGAAGTCGCAGCTCCATCATGGGCTTAGTCCATCCTCAACTTCCTAATAAACCAAGATCTGCCGGCTAACGAAACAGAGGCAAGACAAGTCCAACGCCGAGCCGGAGCATACACAATCGTCAACAAAGAGCTCGTCAAGCGCAGTGTCACTGGAGTCCTCCAGCGATGCGTCGAGCAAGAGAAGGGCATTGCAATCCTCAGAGACATCCACCAAGGAGAATGCGGCCACCATGCGGCCTCAAGATCACTCGTCGCCAAAGCCTTCCACCATGGTTTCTTTTGGCCGACTGCTTTGGATGACGCCAAGGGGTTAGTTAAACATTGCAAAGGATGCCAACTCTTCAGGTCCAAGCAACACATGCCGGCTTCAGCACTCAAGACCATTCCCCTCACTTGGCCCTTCGCCGATTGGGGACTGGACATGGTGGGCCCATTCAAGACGGCGCGCGGCAGCATGACACATCTGCTTGTCGCCGTGGACAAATTCACCAAGTGGATTGAGGCAAAGGCGATCAAGAAGCTGAATGTGCCGACTGCCGTGACATTTATCGCAGATATAACAACTCGGTACGGCGTGCCACATAGCATCATCACCGACAATGGCACGAATTTCGCCAAGGGAGCCTTGGCATGTTTCTATGCGACGCAAGGCATCCGGTTGGACTTAGCGTCCGTTGCCCACCCGCAGTCAAACGGCCAGGTCGAGCGAGCCAACGGCCTCATCCTTTCCGGCATCAAGCCCCGACTGGTCGTACCACTTGAGCGTTCAGCCGGCTGTTGGCTCGATGAGCTGCCGGCCGTCCTCTGGAGTCTGTGCACTACCCCAAACAAGTCAACCGGCTTCACTCCTTTCTTCCTCGTGTATGGTGCCGAGGCGGTCATCCCAACTGACATCGAGTTCGACTCGCCTCGGGTAACCATGTACACGGAAGCGGAGGCCAAGGAAGCATGGGAAGACGGCATCGACCTGCTGGAAGAAGGCCGGCTGTTAGCCCTCAGCCGGTCCGCCATCTATCAGCAGGGCCTGCGCCGCTACCACAGCCGGAAGGTCAAGCCAAGATCCTTCCAAGAGGGCGATCTTGTGCTCCGGCTGATCCAGCGAACAGCCGGCCAGCACAAGCTCTCGGCCCCTTGGGAGGGCCCCTTCGTCATCAGCAGAGCTTTAGGCAACGACTCCTACTACCTGATCGACGCGCAGAAGCCGAAGGCACGAAAGAGAGACGACTCTGGCAAGGATTCGGAACGACCATGGAACGCCAACCTCCTCCGAAGATTTTACAGTTGAAATGCAGTATGTATCACGCTAACTTTTGTACTAAGTACGAGACAATAGGCCCCCGAGGAGAGCTCGGGGACTGCCATCTTTTATCTATGGATGAAGAGTATCATACTTATGACCTTGTCATTACATTCACTTTTTCCGTCCGGCACCGGGTTCGACTAGTCGGCCCGGGGACTGGCCGCCTGCAGTTATATTAGAAGCCCTACCCATAGTCAGACAAGTAGTATGCCGGCTCCCAAGCCTTCTCTTGCCAAAAGTCACAGATCGAAGAACCGGCTGTCCGGCTGGCTAGAGTTAAAGGCAGGAAAGGACGCCCACACGAGAAACGGCTAGGGATTAACGGACTAATATAACAAAAGCCGGTTTTTCTCCCACCACCGACCGACTACCAGAGTAGCCGGCCGGCCGGCTTCCATTCACCTCGCTTCAATCTAAGAAAGCTCGAGTACTTGCCTTCCCAAAAGGGGAAGGCGGCAAAGGAAACAGCCTAAGGATATAAACAAACACGCACACAATAATATTTACATAAAAGACCTTCAAAAGGCCAGCATTCAACATAGTTCGAATACACCCCCAGTGGGTGGAACTGCGCAAGTTTAATAAAATTGTTCAAAAGGCAACAAGCAGGAAAAAACAAGGACGGCAGATTAAGCCAAGGGAGCGACTGGCGAGTCGGGCAGGTCGGTGGAGACGGCAGTGCCGGCTGGAGGAGTGGCCGGCTGGCGAACCTCGGCATGATCACCGCCTCCCGCAGAGGGCGCGCTAGCACGCGCCTCGTTGCTGGAGGCACGATCAGGCTGAGGCTGGCTGGCCGCTTCACCGGCCGGCTCAACGTCTTCGCCTTCCTCTCCTTCGTCGTCTTCGCCTTCATCGCTGGAGGCGATCTCCTCTGCCGAGTCTTCACCCGCTGCCGGGTCCAGCCCGAACCACTCCTCCGGCTGGGCAACCGTCGTCATTAATTTCAGGAGCGAAGACGCTGATGTCAGTACACTCGGCGATCGTCGAAGCGCGCTGAGCGATAGCCGGCCGCACCTCCTCCATCTCTTCGTCGGCCTCCAGCCGCCAGGTGCGCAGCTGGTCCAGGTTCAGCCCCGGATACCAGGCTCGGACGAACTCCAGCGCCCGCCCAGCTCCAAGCCGGGCTGCCGATGCCTTCCAGGCCTCGAAGCGGCCAACCGCAACCTCCAGCCAGTCGGCAGTCCGACTCGGGGTGCGGGGAATCGTCTCGCTTGGCCAGAGGGCGGCCAACACCTGCGCCCCGGCGCGCTGGAGGCGGCGGAGCATACGGTGAGCCGGCTGCAGCCGGGCTTGGACCGCCAAGAGTTGCTCCTCAAGCGTCCGGCTCGTCCGGCGCGATTTCAGCCCCCGCCTGCCGGCGCGCCTCGCGATGGGCCTCGATGGTTTGGGTGGCGAAGACGGAGTAGCCGGGAAAGTAGTCTGCACAGAGAAAAAGCAGCACAAGTCAGAACACAAATCAGGGATCAAGGGGCAAGCAAGGAGTGAAGAAGGCGGCTTACCATCGATCAGATCCTCGATACGACTGAAGCCCTCGCTCAGCCTGCTTCGCTTCAGCCCAGCCCGCCGCTTCGGTCTCGAACTCGGCCTTCAGGGCGTCCTCGCTGTCCTGCGCCTTCTTCAGGGCCGCCTTGTGGCTCTCCTCCTGGTCGGCCAACTTCTTGGCCAGGCGGTCACGCTCCAGGACCAAGGCGTTGTACTCGGCTTCCTTGGCGCGAAGGGCGGCCTGGGCCCCGCTGAGCTGCCCCCTCAAGTCGGCATTGGCTCCTGCAAGCATGAAGACAAAGGAAAAATTAATAAGGAAGAAGTCGTCAAGGAAGATCCGACCCGGCTGCTCAGCAGTCGGCCCGAATCTCGGGGACTACACCCAGTGGGTGCGCTGACGCGCCCCCACAGGAGATGAACGAGACAAAGCACGCACTCCGGCTGCTGGTCAGGTCCTCGGTTCTCCGGCCCAGCTCCTGAGCCTGGGAGTTGAAGGCGGCTGCGCGGAGGTTATGATACTCCTGGAAGATTATACAGGAGGCGAGGATAAGTTAAGTTGTCAGGACCTAGTAAGTTCCAAGCCGCCTGCGCAGCAGCCGACTCGGAACTCGGGGACTACACCCAGTGGGTGCGCTGACGCGCCCCCACGGAAGAAATCAAAAGAGAAAATAACCAAGGCCAGAAGACTCACCCGGATGACGGCCCGCGTCGCGAGGAACTCTTGGGTGTATCGCTGCAGCGAGGCGGCCTGGCTTGAAGCCGGTTCCGGACCTCCTGGGCCGCTGCGTTCAGCTCGCCCGTCCCCCCGCTGGGAGTCCACTCGGACGTGCTGGCGCTGGCCGCCTCCAGGGCCTCCGCCGTCTGGCTAGCGCCCGCAGCTCGGTGCGGTTCGCGTCGGAGGTGCCACCCCCTGCGCGCCGGCGCAATGCCGGCTGCACCTCGAGGCCGGCCCCTGCCTCCGGCTCGCCCCCGGATGGCTGCTCTGGCGCCGCAGCTGATTGGCCGCTTTGGCCCGCTCCAGTCGGCGCCGTCTGCGGCACCCCCTCCACGAAGATACATGGTCCTCCCTCCTCTCCATCACCGGCGGCCTTGGTCGACCTCCTCCACGGGGGCACGGGAATGGGGGCTGTCGTGGTTCTAACTCTGACAGTGATGTAGGGGGGTGAGTATGGAGAGGCGAGATCTTAGCTATTGGGAAGTTGTTACACGCGAGGTTTACGAGTTCAGGCCCTTCTCGGAGGAAGTAATAGCCCTACGTCTCGGAGCCCGGAGGCGGTCGACTGGATTATGCGTGTATAGATTACAGAGGTGCGAACCCTTCCTACTGAGGAGGGGGGTGGCTTATATAGAGTTCTCCGGCCCCCTCCTGCCCTCAGTAATGCAGGGTTTAAAGTACATTTAAGATGGGGCGTTACTGGTAACGCCTCTAATAAAGTGCTGTAATGACCATGAAGACTACTTAACAGCTGACCGTTTGCCTACGGAGTGACTGTAGGTCTCCTGGCAGTCGAGTGAATAGCTTCATGGTCGAGTGGTAGCTTCTTGGTCGAGTGTCTTGAACCCGTCGAGTGGAGTACCTTCAAGTCGATTGATGGGTGATTTCTTCTAGGGATGTCCTTGGGTAGGACTCTTTGGGACGGGTCCGTGCTCCTACCCCAGGTACACTTCATCATTAGCCCCCGAATGGATCGAGGTTAGAGTGGGGGAAGAGTTGGGGATCCTTTCCGACCGGTTCTTCGAGGTTGTAAGAGTGCCTCGCTTAGGGTCAGTTGTCGCTGACGACGTCACCAACCTCTTTCAGTCGCCTTGATCTATTCCAGGCCCTTCGTCGAGTGAATATCCTTGCTTGCGACATGCCAAGTGTTGGTACGAGCGGGATACTCTGTTTTTGGCAAGCGGTTCTGCGGCCCGCAGATCTCACGGGATTTGGATTTTGGGAAGCGCGCGGGACGGGAGTAGCCGCAGTAATCGGAAGTGAAAAAGCAGAAAACTCCTCGATCCTCGCATCGCCTTTTTCGCCACGTACTGCGCGCGCGTCTGTTGCGGGATTTGACTGGGCTGCCTGGGCCTACCGGTCAGTCACTCGGGAGCAGCCCCTTATAAGTTGCCGGCTCGGGGTTTCCAAGCCGCGCGCTTCTCTTCTGCTTCCTTCTTTCTTTCTTCCTCTCTCCCTTCGCCAGCCTCCTGCGACCCTCGGCCGTACCCTAGCGTCGTTAGCCCAGTGCGAGACCTCGCCGGCGACGATGGTGAAGGGCAAGACCACTGCTTTGGAGCGCGCGAAGAAGGCGGCGGCGGCGGGGAAAGGAAAGAAGTCTTCGCGAGGTGGATCTTCCTCCCGGACCACCCTGCCCAAGGGTTGGATTCAGGGCGATTGGATGCATCGGTGCTCCGGCAGGAAGATCTCGACGACATGGTCGAGGGAGGAGCCATTCCCCACGAGGCCGCGCGTCTCCCGGGGAGGGAGATTGAGCCGCAACCCCGCGACGGTGAGTGCGTGCTCCTCGCCACCCACATCGACCGAGGGTTTTCTCTGCCTCCCCATCCATTCTTCCGGAGCTTCTTGAATTTCTTCGGAGCGCAGCTCCATCACTTTACCCCCAATTCCATAGTCTACCTTGCCGCGTTCATTTCCATGTGCGAGGCCTTTCTGGGTTGCCGTCCGCATTGGGGGCTTTTCAAGCATATCTTTACTTGCCGTCTCAGTCGGTGAAGAAGGCCAAGTCGAGTGACGAGAAGACGCAAGTCATCCAGTTGTGCGGGGGTCTGGCGATCCAGACGAGGGGGAAGAGCTGTTTCCCCTCTATCACCTTCCCGGAGTCGGTCCGCGGCTGGCAGTCGACCTGGTTCTACTGCCAGGACCAGGCGACCCCCGGACAGTCGACCGGTCTTCCTCCTTTTTCACTCGACCGAGCCGAGAAGCCTATCTCTCTGAAAGTCACGCCGGAGGAAAGTGCCCAAGTCAAGGTATTGGCGGGTCGAGTGGTTGAACTTGTCCGTGAGGGGGTGACTGGGATGGACTTGTTAGAGGTCTTTCTCCAGAGGCGCATCCAACCGCTCCAGGCGCGAGACCATCCGATGTGGCTGTATTCTGGCCTTGACGACACCACTCGGATCCACCCGGAGGAGGTCACCGATGAGATGCTGGAGGGGTGGCTGTCAAGCATCACGGGGAACAAAGACAACCCCCGAGGAGCCAGAAGGGTGATTCCACTCGACAACTCATATGAAGTGGATCAGGTATGTCTTTGTGTCGGATATCTGGCCTTCTGTATTAGTCTTCTTTGTGTAAGTCGACTGACTTTCGTCCTGTCCGTTGTCCTCCAGGCTACCACTGAGATGTACTCGACGCCCAACGGGGCACAAGGGCCGACCGAGGAAGGTGAGGGGAGCGGAGGCGAGAGCGGGGACGACCAGGTCGAGTGGGAGTCCGACGGTGAGGGAGAGGAGGGCGACGACATCTTCTCCAGTGAGGAGGAGGAGGAGGCTGAACCCTCCCGCCCGGAGGGACGGTCCAAGCTCGCCCACGATCCAGCGCAGGAACGTGGCAAGGCGCCGCTCCTGTTGGGCAGTCGTCGAAACGCCCTCGGACTTCTTCTCCTCCGCCGACCGGGAAGGCTCCCAAGCACCCACGAACGCGCCATCAGCCGCCCAAGGCCTTGCCCAAGATGAAGATAGCTGTTCCCACCATTTCGGGTAACAACAACACTTGCTTTCCTTTGTCGACTGTGGACGGATCCTTGGTCGATTCACTGGGCCAACTGACTAACTTTCGAGATTTGCAGTGGTGCAACTTCTGAGGTCTCCGCCAGGAACGACGACCAAGAGATGGAGGACGCTGTCACCTCCAACCCTGGTACGATCACTGCCGTCCTGCTTACGAGTCGACTGAAGCGTTGGTCGATTGAATGTTTTCCTTGCAGCTCCTCCTCATGTTATCGACCTCCCGGACGACGACAACGCACCACTGAGGGTGAAGAGGAAGAAGAAGGTGTTGGCTGGCAAGACTCCGCAATCCACTCCCGCGCCTGAGGCTGCAGTTCGGGATGATGGCGAACCCACTCGGGCTTCCGTGACTTTCGCTGTTCCTTTGACGAGTGTGCAGCCTTCAGCGTCGACTGCAGATCCGTCTTCGCTTTTTGCTGCGTACCCCGTCCCTGAGGACCAAGCGGCTGCTGCGAAGGAGGCTGTACGCCAGGCTGGAGTCATGATGGACAGGTAAAAGTGGCTCGGGAGGCTTGCCAGGCGGCTTACGACGCAAGCTCGGCTCTTCAGAGCAATGTCCAGGTCAGTCGACTTCAACACTTGGTCTGTTTTGGTATGTTCTTTGAAGAATCTCTTTTCCGAAGATCTTTAAGTTTGTACACCCACTGGTTTTTTTTGGACGAGTGGGGGCACGCTAAGTGCACCCACTGGGTGTAGTCCCCGAGACTACGGTCGACTGCTGGCAGTCGGCTGTAGTCTTTAAATTGAGTCGTAGTTGAGTTTCTTCGCTCTGTCTGATCGGGCCATGTCGAATGGAACGGTATCCCGTCGACTGCGGGCAGTCGACGTCTTTCTCTCTCTTTTTTTTACTGGGTGTAGGCTTATTGTCTCTTAGCTGCTCGGAAGCAACTTGTCTTTGACTCGACTTCAGGGGTCGGTCGGGTGGTCTTTGACTCGACTTCGGGGGTCGGTCGGGTGGGATAGGAACCGGTGGGGGCACGCTAAGTGCACCCACTGGGTGTAGTCCCCGAGACTATGGTGGACTGCTGGCAGTCGACCGTAGTCTTAGTATTTATTGTCTTTGTTGCTCTTCTTCTTTTTTTTACTGAGATTGCAACTCCTCCCCTTCGACTTCAGAAGTCTTGTGATCTTGGAACCCGCTTGGCTGACCTGGAGAAGCAGCAAATTCAAATGAACCTCGATCTGGAGCTGGCCAGGACGGAGCTGCAGAAGGTCAGAGACGGCGCCGCAGGTAAGACGCCTTTGTCGACTGGTTAGTTTTCAGGCTTGAGTATCTCTTCGCTTTCTCCGACTCAATCATCATTTTTGCAGAAAAACTGAAAGAAGCTCTGGCGAAGAAGGATCAGGACTTGGCTGCTGCCCGTAAGGAGGCTGATGACAAGACCGCTCTGGCCGCGCAGAAGCTGGCTTCGGTCGACCAATTAGAAGGGGAGAACACCAAGTTGAAGACCGCTCTGAAGGAAGCCAACAGGGAGTGTTCGCGTTGGAAGAAGGAGCACCTCACCCTGAGCGAGAAGATGGAAAGCATCGCTCGCAGGAGAGACGACCTGGAGAGCTACTTGAGGAGCTTTGCCAAGAAGCTGTACATCAAGCTCGAAGGTGCACAATCAGTTCCGACTGGTTCTTTTTGTGTCGACTCAGTTTTATGAAATTTGACTTATCCTTGGGTCGTGCATGCAGAACTTTGCCAGAACTTCGAAGAGGAGACCGGGCGGATCGAAACAGGTTTGGATCCAATCAACTCTCCGGTGCAAGACGAAGCTGCCATGAACCTGCTCCGACTGGAATCCCGCGTTGACGGCGTCGTGGATTACTTGGCTCGACTGAAGGTCGCCATGACGCGGATCGACCCGACGCTTTGGCCAGAGTCCACGCTCCAGAATGATCTCGAGTCTCTGATGACTCGACTCAACGGAATCCCTGACCGAGTGCAAGAGTGGAAGAAGTCTTCAGCTCGGTGTGGTGCCGACGTGGCTCTGTCTCTGGTCCGCGTCCATTGCAAGGAGGTGCGGGAGGAGAAGCTGGCCGCCATCCAAGTTGCCAACACGAGGAAGCACAACTTCCAGGACTTCATGGAGACATTTATTGCTGCTGCTACCCGCATCGCAGATGGGATCGACTTGGATGAGTTTGTCGCCCCTGCCAGTCCTCCTCCTCCTGAGGAATGAAAAAACTTGCCTCGGGATGCCGAGTGTATTTTGTAATCCGTTAAACTCTGCCTTAAATTTGCCTCGGAATGCCGAGTGGAAGTGTAACAGTTAAACTCTGCCGAGCTGTGGGCTCGAGTACTTCGATCTGAGGTCTCTCGGATATTTTAGGCTTTATTTGAACTTGATTTGTCGTTGAATCTCTTTGTGGATGACCCGTCGAGTGGGATTTGATCTTCACTCGAAATAACTTTGTGTCTGTGGTGCAGCTCCGAAGGAGAAGGTGGCAGTCGACCTGCCTCTCGTCGTCCTTGGGAAATGAGAAGTGTTTCATACTTAGGTGAGCTGCGGGACTGCAGCTAAGCTCCGAGTGGGAGGTTTGCTCTCCACTCGGTAGGATTTTTCAAACTTAGGCGAGTGCTGACTGCAGCTAAGTCTCTTCGTAAGAGAACTTAGGCGAGTGCTGGACTGCAGCTAAGCCCCCGAGTGGGAGGTTTGCTCTCCACTCGGTAGGATTTTTCAAACTTAGGCGAGTGCTGACTGCAGCTAAGTCTCTTCGTAGGAGAACTTAGGCGAGTGCTGGACTGCAGCTAAGCCCCCGAGTGGGAGGTTTGCTCTCCACTCGGTAGGATTTTTCAAACTTAGGCGAGTGCTGACCGCAGCTAAGTCTCTTCGTAGGAGAACTTAGGCGAGTGCTGGACTGCAGCTAAGCCTCCGAGTGGGAGGTTTGCTCTCCACTCGGTAGGATTTTTCAAACTTAGGCGAGTGCTGACCGCAGCTAAGTCTCTTCGTAGGAGAACTTAGGCGAGTGCTGGACTGCAGCTGCCCCCGAGTGGGAGTTTGCTCTCCACTCGGTAGGATTTTCAAACTTAGGCGAGTGCTGACCGCAGCTAAGTCTCTGTAGGAGACTTAGGCGAGTGCTGGACTGCAGCTAAGCCCCCGAGTGGGAGGTTTGCTCTCCACTCGGTAGGATTTTTCAAACTTAGGCGAGTGCTGACGCAGCTAAGTCTCTTCGTAGGAGAACTTAGGCGAGTGCTGGACTGCAGCTAAGCCCCCGAGTGGGAGGTTTGCTCTCCACTCGGTAGGATTTTTCAAACTTAGGCGAGTGCTGACTGCAGCTAAGTCTCTGCGTAGGAGAACTTAGGCGAGTGCTGGACTGCAGCTAAGCCCCCGAGTGGGAGGTTTGCTCTCCACTCGGTAGGATTTTTCAAACTTAGGCGAGTGCTGACTGCAGCTAAGTCTCTTCGTAGGAGAACTTAGGCGAGTGCTGGACTGCAGCTAAGCCCCCGAGTGGGAGGTTTGCTCTCCACTCGGTAGGATTTTTCAAACTTAGGCGAGTGCTGACTGCAGCTAAGTCTCTCTGCGTAGGAGAACTTAGGCGAGTGCTGGACTGCAGCTAAGCCCCCGAGTGGGAGGTTTGCTCTCCACGGTAGGATTTTTTCAAACTTAGGCGAGTGCTGACTGCAGCTAAGTCTCTTCGGGAGACTTAGGCGAGTGCTGGACTGCAGCTAAGCCCCCGAGTGGGAGGTTTGCTCTCCACTCGGTAGGATTTTTCAAACTTAGGCGAGTGCTGACTGCAGCTAAGTCTCTGCGTAGGAGAACTTAGGCGAGTGCTGGACTGCAGCTAAGCCCCGAGTGGGAGGTTTGCTCTCCACTCGGTAGGATTTTTCAAACTTAGGCGAGTGCTGACGCAGCTAAGTCTCTTCGTAGGAGAACTTAGGCGAGTGCTGGACTGCAGCTAAGCCTCCGAGTGGGAGGTTTGCTCTCCACTCGGTAGGATTTTTCAAACTTAGGCGAGTGCTGACTGCAGCTATGTCTCTTCGTAGGAGAACTTAGGCGAGTGCTGGACTGCAGCTAAGCCCCCGAGTGGGAGGATCGCTCTCCACTCGGTAGGATTTTTTAAACTTAGGCGAGGCGGATTCGCAGCTAAGTCACCCACTGGGGGATTTCGTACATAAACAAAAGTGACAACAATTAATGGAACACTCTTGCCTTCGATAAAAACGAACTGCGGGAATTTTTCTTATTACATCTCGTCCAAGATTGAGCTCAAGTGTAAAAGGGGCGAGTAGTTCCGCATTCCAAGCTCAAGGCTCGTCGATTTGGCGATCAACATTGAAGAGGTGATACGCTCCATTCTGGAGGACTCTGGTGATGATGAAGGGGCCTTCCCAAGTAGGAGCAAGCTTGTGTGGTTTCTGTTGATCCACTCGGAGGACCAAATCTCCTTCTTGGAAGGCTCGATTCTTCACATGCCGGGCATGGAATCGACGCAAGTCTTGCTGATAAATGGTCGATCTGATCATGGCCATCTCTCTTTCTTCTTCCAGGAGGTCTACTGCATCTTGCCGAGCCTGTTCTGCTTCATGTTCGGTGTAAAGCTCGACTCGGGGAGCGTTGTGAAGGAGATCACTTGGCAGAACGGCTTCGGCTCCATAAACAAGAAAGAATGGGGTTCTTCCAGTCGACCGGTTAGGGGTGGTCCTTAATCCCCACAGAACTGACGGAAGTTCGTCGACCCAGGCACCTGCTGCGTGTTTGAGATCACGCATTAGCTGAGGCTTTAGTCCTTTGAGGATCAGACCATTTGCTCTTTCAGCTTGTCCATTCGACTGGGGATGGGCGACTGACGCATAGTCGACACGAGTGCCGTGAGAGGCGCAAAAGGCTCTGAACAGGTCTGAATCGAAGTTTGACCCATTGTCAGTGATGATGCTGTGAGGGACTCCATATCTGAATGTTAGTCCTCTGACGAAACTAATAGCAGCGCCAGCATCGAGGTTCTTGATGGTTTTAGCTTCAATCCACTTGGTAAACTTGTCGACTGCCACAAGAACATGGGTGAAACCGCTCCTGCCTGTTCTCAGAGGACCGACCATGTCCAGTCCCCAGACAGCGAAGGGCCAGACGAGTGGAATGGTCTTCAGGGCTGATGCGGGCTTGTGGGACATGTTGGAGTAGAACTGACACCCCTCACACTTGTCAACTAACTCTTTTGCCATATCATTTGCTCTTGGCCAGTAAAATCCTACCCGGTATGCTTTGGCCACAATGGTTCGGGAGGACGCATGGTGACCGCAGGTCCCCGAATGGATCTCATCAAGGATCATCTGACCTTCTTCCGGAGTTATGCACTTCTGACCGATTCCAGTCGCGCTTTCTCTATACAACTGCCCCTTTATGACTGTGAAGGCCTTGGATCGGCAGACGATCTGTCGAGCCTCTTCCTCGTCCTCTGGGAGCTCTTTCCTTAGGATATACGCGATGTATGGTATCGTCCAATCGGGAGTGATGGCCAAGACTTCCATGATCAGGTCGACCACAGCGGGAACTTCGACTTCAGTCGGATCTGTGGCACTTTTTGGTTGTGGGGCTTCTTCTGTGAAAGGATCCTCCTGGACTGACGGCGAGCGGATGTGCTCCAAAAACACATTGCTGGGAATGGCTTCTCTCTTGGAGCCTATCTTTGCTAGATCATCGGCTGCTTGATTTTTCAGCCGGGGGATGTGATGAAGCTCTAACCCCTCGAATTTCTTTTCTAGCTTTCTCACTGCATTGCAATAACCAGTCATAGCTGGACTTCTGACGTCCCACTCCTTCATCACCTGATTAACCACCAAATCTGATTCGCCATAGACCATGAGGCGACGGACGCCGAGTGAAATGGCCATGCGCAACCCATACAAAAGTGCTTCATAGTCTGCTTCATTATTGGAGGAATCAAAGTGAATCTGGAGAACATATCTGAGCTTATCTCCTCGGGGGGAGACTAGAACTACCCTAGCACCAGAACCATTCAGCATCTTAGATCCGTCGAAAAACATGGTCCAGTGCTCCAAGTGAACTTGAGTCGGAAGTTGCTGTTCAATCCACTCGGCGATGAAATATGCGATTGCTTGGGACTTGATAGCCTTCTTTGCTTCAAACTTGATATCTAAGGGAAGGAGTTCAATCGCCCACTTGGCCACTCGACCAGTTGCATCTCTGTTATGCAGAATCTCTGACAGTGGGGCGTCGCTGACGACTGTAATGGAATGGTCAGAGAAGTAGTGTGCAACCTTCTTCGTGGTCATGTAAATCCCATATACGAGCTTCTGATAGTGAGGGTATCTTTGTTTTGAAGGGGTCAAAACTTCAGACAGATAGTAGACTGGGCGCTGAACTCTGAAGGCCTTTCCTTCTTCTTCCCGCTCGACCGTGAGTACTGTACTGACAACTTGTCCCGTGGCCGCAATGTACAGCAGCAGAGGCTCTTTGCTGATTGGGGCAGCAAGCACCGGCTGGGTGGAGAGCAGAGCTTTGAGTTCTGCAAACGCTGCGTCAGCTTCTGGAGTCCACTCGAACTTGTCAGACTTCTTCATCAGTCGGTAGAGAGGCAACGCCTTTTCACCGAGACGAGAAATGAATCGACTTAAAGGGGCCAAGCAGCCTGTAAGCTTTTGGACATCGTGCACGCGTATAGGGCGCTTCATCCGGAGTATGGTGCCAATTTTCTCAGGATTGGCGTCGATCCCTCGTTCGGAAACGAGAAAATCGAGTAACTTTCCGCCTGGAACTCCGAATGTGCACTTTGATGGATTGAGCTTGATATCATACCTCCTGAGGTTGGCAAAAGTTTCGGCAAGGTCAGCTCGCAGGTCGGAACCTTTGCATGACTTGACCACAATATCATCCTTGTATGCCTCCACATTCCGACTGATTTGAGTGAGTAAACACTTCTGAATCATTCTCATGAACGTGGCTTCGGCGTTCTTGAGGCCGAACGGCATAGTGACATAACAGAAGCATCCGAATGGGGTGATGAAAGCTGTTTTGATTTCGTCGGGTCCATACAGACGGATCTGATGGTATCCGGAATAAGCATCTAGAAAAGACAACCTCTCGCACCCCGCAGTTGAGTCGACTATTTGGTCGATGCGAGGGAGAGGAAAATGATCCTTTGGGCAGGCCCGATTGATATGTTTGAAATCAATGCACATGCGAAGAGACTTGTCCTTCTTGGGGACCATGACGACATTGGCGAGCCACTCGGAATGGTAAATTTCTCGGATGAACTCTGCTGCTAAAAGCCGAGCCACCTCCTCGCCAATGGCTTGCTTCTTCTGGACGGCGGACCGTCGAAGATGTTCCTTCACAGGCTTGAATTTTGGGTCAACCCGTAGACGGTGCTCAGCCAGCCCCCTGGGAACTCCAGGCATGTCGGAGGGTTTCCATGCGAAGATGTCCCAGTTCTCACGGAGGAGCTGGATGAGCGCTTCCTCCTATTTGGAGTCGAGCGTCGTTGAGATATGAGTCGGGGCAGCATCGAGGTCGGTCGGGTGAATGTGGACTGTCTTCGTTTCACCAGTCGACTGAAAAGCTGACTCTGAAGCGGGCTTCTTGGCCCGTAGCAATTCACTCGGATCGGCAGTCTTTTGGTACTCTTGCAGCTCGACCACTGCCATCTGAGCATCTGCAATCTTTGAGCCCTTCTGAAAGCACTCTTCCGCCTTCTTCCGATTGCCTGTGACAGTGATCACACCTTTGGGGCCAGGCATCTTCAGTTTGAGGTACACGTAACATGGCCGGGCCATGAAGCGTGCGTAAGCTGGCCTGCCCAAAATGGCGTGGTAAGCACTTTGGAAGTCCACAACTTCGAATGTCAACTTTTCCTTGCGGTAATTCTTTGAATCACCGAAAACCACATCAAGAGCGATCTGGCCGAGTGATTGGGCTTTCTTCCCAGGAATGACTCCATGGAAACTCATGTTACTGGTGCTGAGTCTGGACATCGGAATGCCCATTCCTTTCAATGTTTCAGCATACAGTATGTTCAGGCCACTGCCTCCATCCATCAGGACTTTAGTCAGTCGAGTGCCTTCAACAATTGGGTCGACCACCAAAGCTTGCCTCCCAGGGGTGGCAATGTGCGCCGGGTGATCAGACTGGTCGAATGTGATGGCAGTCTGTGACCACTTCAGGTAACTGGGTGTTGCCGGGGCAACCATGTTCACCTCTCGGTTAATGACTTTCAGTCGACTTTTGCTCTCGACATCGGCAAAAATCATCAGGGTGGAATTGACTTGGGGGTATCCATCATCGCTGTCTTCCTTGTCCTCGACCCTGTCCGACTCTTTTTCCTTATCCTTGGACTGCTTTCCTTGGAACTGCTGGATCAGGAGTCGGCACTGTCGAGTGGTATGCTTTGGGTAAATAAAATTACCCTCTTCATCCTTCTTGGTGTGGATGTGACATGGCAGATCCAAAACATCATTTCCGTCTTGATCCTTGACTTTTTTGGGCTTCCAGGTGCCCTTGGGTTTTCCCTTGAAGTTTCCCTGGGCTACGGCCAGGGCCTCCCCAGGAGCGGCTGGTTCGGCCTTCCGCTTCTGCTTACGACTGGAATTGCCTCCAGTTTCCTGGGCGACTTCTTTCTGCTTGCCACTCCGGAGTCGATCTTCGTCTTCTCCGTTAGCATACTTGGTGGCAATCTCCATCATCCGATTCAGAGACATCTCTCCAGTTCGACCGAACTTCAGATTCAACTCTCTATATTTAACACCTTCCTTGAAGGCACAAACTGCTTGATGGTCCGACACATTCTCAACCGAGTGATGCAGCGTGATCCACCTCTGGATGTATTCCCTCAGAGTTTCATTCGGCTTCTGCACACAAGACCGTAACTCTGTAAGGCCTGCAGGTCGCTTGCATGTTCCTTCAAAGGTTGTGATAAACACTCGGGAGAGGTCCTCCCAAGTGTAAATGCTGCTGGGTGCCAACTGATTTAGCCATGCTCTGGCCGAGCCCTCTAACATGAGAGGCAAATGCTTCATGGCCACCTTGTCATTGCCACCGCCAATCTGTACAGCCACTCGGTAATCTTCGAGCCAGGTGTCAGGCTTAGATTCACCGGTGAATTTGCCGATTCCAGTCGCCAACCTGAAATTGGGAGGTATCACTGCGGCTCTGATGGCTCGACTGAAACACTCTGGCCCTGAAGCACGTACTCTGCTGCTGGCAGGCGCATCTCTGTTGTGGCCTTCCCGATGAGCTCTGTTCCTGTCGACCAAACCTTGAACGAGGATGGATCTCGCATCAAAGCCTGGGTCTCTGGGGTCGACTGGAATCCTCTGCCCAACACTATGAGGGCGTCTGTCATCTTGCCGTCGAGGCGCATATGACCCACTCCTCGGGGGAGGGGTTGGCACTCGACGTCGATCATCGCGGTCGAATCGATGATCATACTGCTTCACTGGTTCCCATACTGATCACCTCAGTCATCCACGATACCTACATGACCTCGACGGCGGTCATCTCGGAACTGGGAGCCAGAATGTGGACTGTGTATCGCAGAAGAAGCAAGCGCAGAAGAGAAGGAGACAACGGGATCTGCTACCAGTGCGAATAAAGCTAGTTCTCCCTGACTGAGAAACCAAACGAAATATGCTGATGCCTGCTCGCCCGGCAAAAGAGAGAACAAAGAAACAAAAGAGAGAATAAAAATGTAACCTGTGATCTAGCACGAAACGTCTCTGCCAGCCTAAGCCAGACTGGGCAGCGCTGACGACTACGCTAATTATGGGCCGCAAGCTGCTAAATTTCTGAATCGGGAGTACAGCCATGATAAACGCTGCAGGAACGCGGGGAGAGAGCTACGAATCAACTGGATGGCGATAACCCGTAAACATGTCCGCACGCTCGTCAACAAGAAATGACAGCAAATGCGGTCGCTGGAGGTTTCCAACAAAATCGAGTGACGCCATCGCGCCAAGTCTGCGAGCGTGATGCAATGTCCTCCAAGGGGCGATCCGTCGGCGCGCGTATTCTCCAACAGAGTGAGAGTCGTCTGCAGCGCCAACGATAGTTCCGGCGGGGAAGTTCTGCACTCTCGGGGCAGCGACGTAGGAAGGCTCGGGAAGGCACTACTCTCCTCCATCGGGACGCGACGCGAGTACGCAAAGCTACCATCAACAGACGCCCTCCAGGTCACGGTGCGGGATCTAAAGACCGGTGGAGACTGGGCGAGAGATCCAAAGTCGACCATCAGAAAAAACCCCACTGCCAGATCGCGCTTGTCGCAGCTGAACGAGATAGACCAAAAGGCATCCTATCAAGAAGCCAAAGGTCGACAGGGCGAACAGGCCGTAGAAGGATTCAGTCGGGCCAGAATCGCCGCAGCGACCTGAATGGAAAACGAGGCCACACAAGAAACAAGAGTAAAACACAAGAACCGGTCCGGGTGGAGACGACTGGACGGAGGCAGCCATCGCGCGAATGTCTCACCCACCGTATCCGCAAGCCAATGCCTAGGCAGACCGGACAGAAAGGAAACGCACTTAAACCCACACGATCGGGAAAGCGGGGGAGGAAAGACAACACCCAGAGGGAGCGGGGCCGACCAGTAGGGGGATCGACGGTTGCCGCAGGAGAACGCCGCGAAGACGCACGCGCGAAATGCATTGCCCGCGGACAGGGAGTGCGTCCACGTCGAGCGGAGCCTCCTGAAGCCAGGCGGAGTCGTCGGCGATGAACGTGAGCGCGCACGAGACGGATCCTCGCGGCCCTCCACCAAAACTCCGTCGAAAACCATGATGATTCGGGTCGGAAAAAAGATCGCAACTCCTCCAACAAAACGCTAAAACACCGCCCCACGGTGGGCGCCAACTGTCGTGGTTCTAAGTCTGACAGTAGTGTAGGGGGGTAAGTATGGAGAGGCGAGGATCTTAGCTATGGAGAAGTTGTAAGGACGCAAGGTTTACGAGTTCAGGCCCTTCTCGGAAGAAGTAAAAGCCCTACGTCTCGGAGCCCGGAGGCGGTCGACTGGATTATATGAGTATGAGTTACAGAGGTGCGAACCCTTGTCTCGGAGGAGGGGGGTGGCTTATATAGAGTGCGCCAGGACCCCGGCCAGCCCACGTTACGAAGGGTTCAATGTACATTAAGGCAGGGCGTTACTGGTAACGCTAGTAATAAAGTGCTATGATATACAATAGCTACTTAATGGACCCTGCCAGGGTGCGCCATTAGTATCAATTTTTTTTAACTAGTGCGCCTGTCCAAACATACTAATGGCGCATCCAGACACAGTGCGCCATTACTAGTTGTAACTAGTAATGGCGCACCTGTCGGAAAGTGCGCCACTAATGTTGTTTTTTTATTATATTTTTTATTCCTTTTTTTGCAAAACTACTAATGGCGCACTGTAGGATACAGTGCGCCATTAGTATGTTTTTTTTGCAAAACTACTAATGGCGCACCACCAGAAGGTGCGCCATTAGTAACCTGGATTACTAATGGCGCATTTAGAGTTGGTGCGCCATTAGTAAGTGGGCAGCAACAAGATATTTTGGACAGCCTCTCCTACCCACACTCACTTTCTCCCCACTTCATTCTCTCCACCTCCTCCTTGTCTCGGGTGCCTCCTCTTTTTCACCTCATTTCCACCATAGATTCATTCAATTTAAGTGGTTAAATTACCTTGTTTTGATAGGTAAGTACGGGGGGAAGCTATATTTATGTTGTTCTCCCTACAACAATGTGCACATGCACTTTTTATGGCCTAGCTAGATCTATGTATGTTCGTGGTGTTGCATATGTTTGTGGTGTTGCATATGTGTTTGTGTTTGGAGGTGTACCAATATTTGAAATGCGATAGTTGCCAATATTTTGCCGGAATGTTGATTCATTTCCGTTTGGGCGAGAATTTTGGCATTAAGCATTCTTTTTGGTCCTATTTTTAGGGAAAGTCATGCCAAATTTTTTCTTGGTTCTAAAATATCGTTTTGCTCTACCCCGCAGGCGACCATGGTCCGCATGATGACCGAAGGCATCGTGAATAGGTTTTTGAGGTCCGCGAAGGCCGAGATGTTTCAAAAGAATGAGACGGAGATAAGATGTCCGTGTCGAAGATGCAAGCTAAAGAGCCTTATTGCGGACCCGGAATCCGGGCAGGTGCAGGACCACTTGCTCTTGCGTGGTTTCATGGATGGCTATCGGTGGCAAGGTGATGAAGATGACTACGAAGTCGTCCATGGGGGCCGGGCAAGAAATGAGGAAGGGCAGCAAGACAACCACCTCGGCTCGGGCGGGCGAGAAGACGAAGAATCCCCAGGAGATGATCACGACGGTGATGCTGTACACAGTCATCATGTAGAAGATGCAGGACATGATGATGAGGAAGATGCCGGAGCAGACGACGGGCATGATCATGAAGATGATGATGCCGGCGGAGCAGATGACGCTGGACCATCGATGGGCTGGGTGCAGGACCCTCATATTCAAGAGCTGCTTCTCAAGCAGACGGATAACGCAAGAGCTGCCGCCCGAGAGAAAGCCAAGATGGATCAACTTGAGTTAGACGCGGTTACTCCATTGTATGAAGGATGCAGGCCCGAGGATACCCGCCTAAAAGTAACGCTCATGGCTCTGGAGATGAAGGTAAAACACAAAATGACCGACGCATGCTTCGACGAGAACATGCCATTCTGGCACGAACGTCTTCCCAAGGGGAACAAGTGCCCGACCAGTTTGGAGGAGGCGAAGAAAATCGTGTGCCCTCTAGATTTACCGCACGTGAAATACCATGTGTGCATGAACAATTGCATCATTTATCGGGACGAGCACGCGGAGTCTACCATATGTCCAGTGTGCGGCGTCACTCGATACAAGAAGAGGAAGAAAGCTCCTCGAAAAGTGATGTGGTACTTTCCGATCAGTCCTCGTCTGCAGCGGTATTTCACGGACCCTAGGGTAGCAAAGCTCCTGCGTTGGCACGCGGATAGGGAGGAGAAGAAGCGAGAAGATGACGCAAATGATCCGGAGATAGATAAAAAAGACAAGATGCTGAGTCACCCTAAGGATGCGAGCCAGTGGCAAGCGTTGAACTTCGAAGACCTAGAATTTGGGAACGATCCAAGGAACATCGTGCTGGGCGCGAGCACCGATGGAGTCAATCCGTTTGGCAGCCAGAGAAGCACACATAGCACCTGACCTGTGTTTGTGTGGATGTACAACCTTCTTCCCTGGTTGTGCATGAAGAGGAAGTACATTCACATGAGTATGCTAATTGAAGGACCGAAACAACCAGGGAACGACATCAATCTGTATCTGGGGTTGCTGAAAGAGGAGCTTGACACGCTGTGGAAAACGCCAGCCAATACGTGGGACGCCGCAGAGAAAGAATATTTCCCTATGAGAGCCGCGCTGCTCACGACGGTGCACGACTATCTCGGTTACGGATATGTCGCGGGGCAGGTGGTCCACGGATTTTCTGGATGCGTCAGGTGCATGGATGACACAACGTATCGCCAGCTAGATAGAGATCCTGGGTCTTCGAAAACCGTGTTCATGGGACATCGAAGGTGGCTTCGCGACGATGACCCATGGAGAAAACGCAAGGATCTGTCCGATGGTGAAACCGAACCCCGAGGACGCCCGCGTACGAGGAGCGGCGAGAAAATAGACGAGCTGTTGAAAAATTGGAAAGATTGCCCACTGCCGGGAAAGAAGCAAAAGGCGCCAGAGCCGGGAAAGAAGCGAAAGGCGCCAGAGCCGCTGCTGAAGGTATGGAAAACGAGGTCTGTTTTCTGGGACTTGCCGTACTGGAATATCCAGCGTGTGCCTCACAGCCTTGATGTCATGCATATCACAAAGAACGTGTGCGAGAGTCTGCTTGGTACCCTGCTCAACATGCCAGAGAGGACCAAAGATGGGCTGAAAGCAAGGGCAGACTTGAAATCAATGGGCATCAGGCAGGAGCTTCACGCTATATATGATGATCATGATGATGATGATGATGATGAGGCGAAGCAGGACACGGAAAGTCGTCGCAAAGGCAAAAAGGCCAAGAAGACCGGAAATGACTACCCTCCCGCGTGCTTCACTCTAAGTCAGGAGGAGATCGAGCAGTTTTTCACCTGCCTCGTAGGAGTAAAACTTCCTTACGGTTACGCGGGGAAGATAAGCAGATACCTAGACCCAGCGAAGCTGAAGTTCAGCGGGATGAAGTCTCACGACTATCACGTGCTGATGACGCAGATACTTCCAGTTGCAATCCGTGGGATCATGGACGCGCACGTCCGTGAAACCCTATTTGGCCTATGCAACTTTTTCGACGTCATCTCTCGAAAGTCTGTTGGCGTGAGGCAACTCAGAAGGCTACGGGAAGAGATCGTGGTGATACTATGCGAGCTTGAGATGTACTTCCCGCCCGCATTCTTCGACGTTATGGTGCATTTGCTGGTCCATATCGTGGACGATATCATCCAACTCGGGCCGACGTTCCTGCACAGCATGATGCCGTTCGAAAGGATGAATGGTGTCATCAAAGGATACATTCGCAACATGTCACGTCCAGAGGGAAGCATAGCCAGGGGCTTTCTGACCGAAGAGTGCATCTCCTACTGCATGAATTATCTAGGCATCGAGAACCCCGTTGGTCTGCCCGTCAACAGGCACCTCGGCAGGCTCGCTGGATGGGGTCACCGTGAGGGTCGTCGCGAAATGCATGTCGACTTCGAGGGTCGACTCGCCGACTTTGAAAGAGCAAACCTAGTCGCGCTACAACACATAGACGTGGTCGATCCTTGGGTGGTACAGCACAAAACCTTTATTAAGAAGACGTACAATGACCGAGGCCAACAGAGGACGGACGGAGATATACTCAAAGAGCACAACTCATGTTTCACGCGTTGGTTCAAGCAGAAGCTTCTGTCGTACCCTTTACATGAGGATTCTTCCGCGGAAGAACAACTCATATTCGCCTTGTCACAGGGCGCCGAGCACAACCTGATGACCTATGAGGCGTACGATATCAACGGCTACACATTCTACACCGAGGCCAAGGACATGAAGAGCGATTGTTATCAGAACTCCGGGGTAATGATGGAATCCTACACCGGTAACGACAAGGACAGATACTACGGAAGGATCAAGGAGATCTAGGAGCTGAGCTACGCTGGAGAGGTCCCGATGTTCCGTGTCAGATGGGCCAAGAGCGTCCTAAAAGAAGACCGGTATTTCACCACCATGGTTATACCCGAAGCCAAATCCAAGACCGCGGGCGCAAACGTCACCGCGAAAAATGAGCCATGGGTACTGGCTTCCCAAGTGGACCAATGCTTCTTCATTACCGACCCGTCAAAGCCCAGTCGTGTTGTCGTGAGGAGAGGCAAAAGGAAGATCATCGGAATGGATGGAGTAGCCAATGAGCAAGACTTCGACAAGTACGGCGACCCAAGGATCGAACATGACAACGATGATGAAGTAGCAGCATACACCACAAGAAGAAGCAGGACCACCCTACCTAAAGGACGTCCGTTCCATAGAAGAACTCCATTTGCAAAAAAGAAGGGCAAGAAGATTGTGAACAGATAGCTAGCTAAGATCGATTGTATTTAAATCGTAGCCTTCATTTCTCGATTGTATTTCATGGGCACTTTTTGAACTATCATGAATATTTTTAAATTTCATGGACACTCGATCTCGATCCCCCTCCATCTCGATCGCTATCCCACCTCGCCAGATCCGGTCCCCCTCACCGCGAGCACCCCCTGGTCCACCGGCCGCCGCCGCCGACCCTCCCGCACCCTCGATTCCCCTACTCAACCGCCGCCGCCGACCCACCGCACCCCTCCCCTACTCAACCGACGCCGCCCCCCGCTCCACCGGCATTACTGTTTGATGATATTTTTTTAAAAAATATTACTGTCTTATAGAAAAAATATTACTGTTATGATTTAAACAAGTTTGAACATATTTAAACACAAATAAGTATCAAACAGCATTTTAAATGCATAAAAAAAATTTGTGGAGCCTGGGAATCGAACACAGGACCTCCTGGTGTGAGAACTGGCTGCTGACCAGTCGAGCTAGTAGAGGGAACTTGGTGTGGATCAGGTCAGGTGGAAGATAACCTGTTGGCTCGAGCAGAAATCAAAAAAAAAATACTAATGGCGCACCACGGTGAGGTGCGCCATTAGTATGGATGTACTTATGGCGCACCGAGGGGTGGTGCGCAATTAGTATTGTGCCCGATCCCCCCTTCCCTCTCCCCCTTCGCCCAGTTCCCTCTCCCTCGATCCACCGCGCCGCTCCTTCCCTCGTCCCTCCCTCCACCGCGCCGCCGCCGCCGCTGCCCTCTCCCTCTAGCCTCTCTCCCTCCCTCGCCAGATCCACCTCTCGCCCAAACCTAACCCGACGCCGTCCGCCCGCGCCCACTCCCGCCGCCGCCCTGCCTCGCCCTCTCCGCCCTCTCCTCGCCCTCGCCCTCTCCCTCCCTCGCCCTCTCCTCGCCTTCCCTCTCCCTCGCCCTCTCCCCGCCTTGCCCTCGCCCTCCCTCGCCCTCTCCTCTCCCCCAGAGCCCAGAAAGGCTCGCCGCCGTCGCACCGTCCCGGACAACCACCTCTGCACATCGGTCGCCGGCCGCGGGGAGACATCAGCGCTTCTTCTCGCTCGGGACGCCGCTGCTCGTCAAGGTAATCCTCTATTTGCTCTTCTCTTCCCTTCCCTTCCATTCCCTTCCCTTTGATTTTCTCATGCGCTTTGGCTTCCTTTGCTCACGCAGGTGCACGTGTCAGACGCCACCAACCTTTGATTTGCTGGCCGTGGCACAAGCAGCTCTGCCTGCACATCTGGTTTGGTCTCTTAGACTAGGTATAATCCCATCCCCCTCTCCTCTGCCCTGCTCTTTCTCTGCCTGTGCTGTTTAGGGATGGAATTCATGCCCAACTGTGCGATTGCTTAATTTGTCTAGCCATTATTCTAGCTGATTAGGTTGGTTCTTTAGTTGTCCCCATGTAATTACTCAGCCTGATCAAATTGCCTGGAACTCGTTGGCGAAAACCATTAGTAATTAGATAAGTGAACTTTTGCATCTTATTTTTCACACAAAAACCCTCTTTTGGCACTTGAAAAATGAAAATTTATTTTTTTATTACAAAAAGTTAGAACCTCCCATGTGCAATCTTGTTTGGCATGCTAAGCACCATGTTTGTGCCAACTATCGTCACATTATATAAAATTGACATGGATATAGCCATGAACTTGGTCATTTGGCTTGAAAGCCATGAACCTTCATATTTTTTAGGAGAGATGCCTCCCAAACAGACACATCTCCGTCCCATTCACATATCTTGTTCTAGAAAAACTGTTTTGAGAACCATGAAACTAGATGGAAAACTATTTGAGAACCTCAGACAGCATTTCAAATACTCCATCCAATTCAAAATAGTGCACAGTAGTTTTGCCCCAAGCCAAACTTTGTAAATATCACCAAGTTTATAGAGAAACATATCATTGACATTTTTCCCTATAATCAACCTGGTCCAAATTTACAAGGTTTGGTTTTTGAACAGAAACTAACATGCAATGTATTCTGAAATGTTAGGAATATAGTATAATGCAAAAGCACTGCCAACCAGCAATCAAACTAAACTGCGACAACCATTGGTGATTTTATCTACTTGGTGTCCTCGTTGGCGCTAGGACCCTAGCATAGCAGCGTGCATACGTGTCTGTGCTGTGCACGGGACTGACCGATGTCAGGGCGGGTTTCACTACGTTTCAATGGTTCTGGTAGGCCGAGCCACCTGCAATTTTTGTGCATTCCATCCCTAAACACCACCACGCAATCAACTGTTGGAGTATGTCTGTTTCCCAGTGCTGTTTGGAGCAGCAGCAGGATCCTTCTTGTACTCCTAACATAGCAGGTTGCTTGTACTTCATGTTTGACAGTTTGAGTACTTCTTGTTGAAGGTTGCTGGTAGTTCATGTTTGAGCAGTGAACATGACAGGTTAATTTAAGATATGACACTGTTTGGACATTAATTTGAGTAGATGAACATTTTGTGGTTCTGCTAGGACTTGCTCCAGATTTTTTAACCCTAGGATTTCTTTCTTTTAGTTCTTTTCTTACAGAAAATTTACTGAAAATTCAGAAACTTGGAGTAACCTGTGGACTGTACTTTTGTGATCTCCTACTCCTGAATTTTCATGTCACTTGTGCTATTGCCAAGCATGACATGGCCATTTTTTATTCTGTTTTTGGTGGAGCTTGGTGTGTGTTGTTTCGTACTACTAAGCAACCTATTCTGAAGTGAGTAATCAGCATGAGCAAAAATAGACGTTAGATCTTAGTGCTAATGAGAGATGAAAATGTCACATATATATGGTCTACTGCTTGCATACAGAGAACAACCTATGAAGCTGTATTTCTGAAATGTGGTGATGATCTTATCTGCAAGAATGAAAATGATGAGCTATGTTTCTAAAATGTGGTGATGATCTTATCTTAGCTATATTTCTGAACTGGTAGCTAAGTGTATTACTTGTGATGATGCTGCTGCTGCTGCTATACTACTTGTGATAATGTTGCTGTTGTACTACTTGTGATGCTGCTGCTAGTTGTGATTTTGTCAAGTGATGCTGCTGCTACTTGTGATCTTCTAAAATGACCCCTTTCTCCTGAAACGTTGATTAATTTCCGTTTCGGTTGAGAAATGGGGCACTCCTAGGTCAAGAAAATTAGCAAAGGTCATGCCCAATTTTCTTGACCTAGAAGGTGCCCGATTCTCAACCGAAATAAAAATTAATTTGCTTTAGTGGTTGGATTAGTTTAGTATTTTTTTCACACACTCAGACACCCTTGCTTGCCATGTGTGTGAGAGAGATAGTGAGAGGAGACAAGAAGAAGGGGGTTAGGAAGATGTTGCCTGCTCATCAAAGCTAACCATCTCCCCCTTTTCACCCCTTTTCCTTTGTCTTTTGTGGGTTGCAAGGAAGCTACTGTCTTAGCTAGCTTAGCTTATGCACAAATCCCAGTGTTACAATCTAGAAAATTAGCCTGCAAAGATGAGGTCCCATGCTGGCTGTACCACTGCATCATGCAACAGTGCCTTCAAGATCCAAGGCAATATCACAAACATCATAGGCAATTTGACCAAACTCACAACCTTGTATCTTTGCAGCAACCAACTTTCTAGACACACCCCTCAAGAACTAGGTTACCCTGAGAACGTGGACTTGGACCTTAGCAACAACACACTAACAGGTTCTATCCCAAAACACCTAGGCAATATCACAAACATCTCTCAATTGTTCCTTGACAATAACCAACTTTTTGGCGACATTCCTCGAGAATTAGGTTATTTGGTCAACTTAGAGATCCTGTTCCTTGACAATAACCAACTTTTTGACCAAACTTTGTTCCTATTTAGAGAGAAACATGGCCAACAACGATGAGGCCGGGGGTTCGGGCGTCAAGGCATTCTGGGAGCTGTCCCAGGAGATGGAGGAACAACCTCACTTGTATGAGGACGCCGCCTTCCCCACCGATCCTGAGACCACTGATGGTACCGCCAAGGATGACCCCACTGATGCCACCACTGATGGTGCCGCCGAGGATGCCACCACTGATGATGGCGGCGCACGCACAGATGGCAGCCAACCGAAGAGGCAACGGAAGGACCGGCGCTCGACCGTGCTCCGCACCCTCAAGGAGGAAGTTACTGAAGTGGACTCCGACGGGAATCCAACGGCGCCCGAACGAATAGTCAAGGGGTACTCGCTTCAGCTCGGGTGCATTCTCCGGAGCACCGTCTCGATCAACACCGAGAACCTGAGGCATCCTGACCGAGGGAATTTGCGCAACTCTTCATGAAGCTGCACGAATGATACAAGTTCCCCGCTGATTTTGAAAACACAAGCCTCAAAGGGAATAAAGTGAACAATGCTGCCCTCACGAAGATGAGCAAGGCCCTGTCTACTTGGAAAAGCAATGTGAAGAAAATGATCGAGAAAGGTGAGAGTTATGAGAAGATCAAGGAGAAAAATCCTTCGATCACCGAAGATGACTACAACGACTTCAAGATCAATTGCTCGAGCACTGCAAACTCCGAATCAAGTAAGTGGGGGAAAGAAATGCGGGAGCTGAACTTAGGGGAACACACACTCGGTCCCGGCGGTTACAGAGTGGCGGAGCCTATATGGGACAAGGAGGAGGCGGACCGTGCCGAGCAAGGCCTACCGCCCCTCTTCGATAAATACGGTGACAAGCAGACCAGGAAATTTGTCAGGGCCCGGTACAAGAAGGACCCGAAAACAAAGGAGCTTACCACGGATCCGAAGACCAGGGCGCTTGAGCTTGTTCTGGTAAGGAATACACCCCCGCGTAATTAGCTCCATATGGTTGCATTCTAATTAATGAAGCCAAATTTCTAAATGGTTCACATTTCTTCCGCAGGCGACTGAAAGCAGTAGCGCGGGGTCGACTAAGAGCAACCCTTGGGACACCACTCTAAATAGGGCATTGAATGTAATGAAGAACAAGGATAAGCTCAGTAAGCTGACGTCAGCTGGTCGTGTGGCCGGCAAAGGCTTGTCGACAAAATGGTCGTCATACTATAACACTGGTGGGCGAAAGGAGAAAAAGACCAGCTCGGAAAGCCAGGCGCGCGAGGTTCAAGAACTCAGGGCACAGGTGGCGCAGATTCCGGAGATTGTCCAAGAGCAAGTGCAACAACAACTCGGAGCGACGATCACCGCCATTGTGCCTACCTTGATCCAGGGGATTAGTGCGTGGATTGCGGGCGGCCAACAGGGGCCGCCCCCGATTCCTAGCTTCACGGCCAGCAACTCGCAGAACGCGATGGCGGGGCCATTGGTGTCTCCGGCGGAGGCGGCATTGGTGTCTCCGACGCCAGCACGGGAGCTTAATGCACCCGGGTGTACGTCGGCCGGCACCTCTGCAGCAAGCGGCCCCTCCGTCAACTACACGCCCGCCGTTGGCGGTGCCTCGACATTAGCCGAGCTCAACGCCATCATCACGGTAACTAATTAAGCCTCTCTCGGCCGAGGACTTCATCTCCTTGCCTTTGACTGGGCATCCCTGACACCCTACATGTTTTCGCAGGGCGCCGCCGACGTTCCGTTCACTCTCCTGCACTTCGTGAACAACGAGTTGGTCGATGTCGCCAAGGGCAAAATCGTTCAACCGGGAAACCCCTTGTTCCGCGGTACCCAGATGCCACCCAACTTGTTTAGGGTTCAACTGGTTCGGGTGCTGCCAGGCTGCGACGAGTTGTTACCTCCAATTCGACCCATCGGGGCCAACGATGATGACGTGATGACCCTCAGCGCCTGCCTGAGCTGGCCCCTGCTTTGGCTTCGAAAGTAGCCACGATTCGTATTGGGGGGACGGGCGTAAGGAGACACACCCATAGATTTCACACGCGTCGGTGCCGGGCGCACGTCGAGGCTTCCATGGCAGACGCCAGCAGCGGTCGTAATTGCGGACATCCTATGCCTTTATGTGGGTTCCATTTAAACATGCATATGGCACAGGATCAGAACGACGACGACGACGATACATTTGCCAACGTTGATTAGTACTTTGCCGATCATGGGTACGGTGGCGACTTCATGGGGCCTCCTTCTCAAGAACCCAACCCAACAAAAGACGTGCGCGATCTAGCTGGTACCGCGGAGAAGCCAAGTTGCAACAGGCGTCGTCTGCAGTTCAGCTCTCAGGAGACGCCTCCAGCTGCCGACTTCACCGAGCCTCAGATAGGCGAGGTGCGAAATATGATCAGCCCCAACACACTCAAGAAGGCGGTCTGTGAGCAGAACTCGGTCCCATTACAGGAGAAGAAGAAGGCACGCAAAAGAAAGACTAACAAGGGTGCGGGCCAGCCGGCACCGAGTACGATCTGTGCTCAGGATGGGCCACCTTCACCTGAGGATATCTCGAGGACGGTGCATGTGGCGGGTAGGCCGATGCTACCGAGAAATATGCTCGATGCTGCAACCGGTGCTATCCGGAGTCTGCATGACAGTGTTCTTTCTTTGGAGAAGCGGCGTCTCGTAGAGAAGGATGTGGCATACCCGGTTTTCGCGGCCAAGGTGCCAGAGGGCAAGGGCTTTGTGGATAGCTCCATCGGGGGTACGATCGTCCTGCGGTTTGATGACATCCACGCTATGTTGAACCTTCATCCGCTGCACTACACCTTCGTTCGGCTATTTTCGCTGAGTATGGAGATGTGGATCATTCGCGACAAGACCCCGGACATCGTGATAGTCGACCCCTTCTACATGCGTGCCAAGATCTTGGGCAGCGCTGGGGACCGGCAAGTCGCGGGTTCTTACCTCGAAGGCGTCATTCTGGCAAACCAAGATAAGGATAACTTCCTCGTGCCTTACTTTCCCGAGTAAGTCCTCCCCTCAACCGCCCCGTAACATATGAATTCTTAGATTTCGATCGTTTTTCTTTTAACATTCCGTGTTTTCTGCAGTGACACACATTGCACGCTCATCCTCCTAAGCCCCAAATATTCCATGGCCACGTATTTCGACCCGGACCGTCAGTCGAACGTAGACTACACAAATGTCAAGAAGGTTCCTGATGATGTTCTCCCCGGCTACGTCAAATCTGGAGGCACCTTCACCAGGCCTATTCGTAAGTACGGCATGCACGTGTTCTCCCACAATACGACGTTCTGCTGCGTCAAGTAGCCGCCTGGCGGTCAGAAGGGTGCCTACTACGCCATCCATCACATGCGGGCGATCGTACGGGACCATCATCAACTTCTGCTACCGAGTAGACTCAAAGATTGGGCCGCGAGCGTGTCGGCAATCCAGGACGCGGACATCAGACAAGAATTCTTTCGCATCCAGTCGGAGTTTGCGGAAATCATCCATCAAGATGTCCTTCGTACCTCGGGGCAGTTCTACCTCAGAAATCAACCGTCCAACAGTGACATCGACACAATCCTACAAATGCAGGCTGACAACGCCCGTTGTTTCATGACTCCCACGATAGACGGCGGCTTCATCCACGCTCCGGTCCCTTGAGTCGAGTCAAAAGCAGTGATGCTGTGTCTAGTTCTGAAACATCGATTGGCTCATGTTGTAATTAAACTTTAATGAACTTGTAGTATGTCTCTTTGGTTTCGAGAGTCGTTCAATTTAAGATGTAATCGATGCTATTAATGTCTTGCTTTTCTCTTCCGATCGTTCTGTTGCATACTTATATATTGCTTATGTATTGTCTGTGAATTGGTACTAACGTTTCGTTTGGCTACTGCATAGCAATGCCGTGGTATGTCGTGTACAAGGGTAAGGTTCCCGGAGTCTACGACGACTGGGAGGAGTGTCGGAGACAGGTTCACCGATTCAGCGGTAACAGTTACAAAGGGTACGCCACTAGGGCCGAGGCCGAATCTAGATACGCCCGCTATCTAGCGGGAGAGGGGAGGGAGCGTTGGAGGAACCGGATGAAGACGAGTTTCATCGTGATGATGCTCATCATGATGACCGCAGCTCTCTTCTATGTGATGGTAGTTTAGATGATCGATATCGACTTGTAATGTGAAGACAAACTCGCGGTCTCGAGACTTGTAATATAATGTTCTATCTTTGTTCGGTCTTTTCAGTTCAGAGACTAATATGATGAATTGTATTCGGAGACTAAAATGATGAATTGTATTCAGAGACTAATCTTCTATTGTATTCGATGAATCTGTTGTTGATGTGTGCTGTTTATATTTTGTCCAATTATACATTTTGTAACCTGTGCAAAAAACAGAAAATTAAAAAATAATAGAAAACCTAATATTCATACTAATGGCGCATCACATCATAGTGCGCCATTAGTATGCCAAAGGATACTAATGGCGCATCATTAAACAGTGCGCCATTAGTATGCCGAAGTTACTAATGGCGCATCCTGTTGTTGTGCGCCATTAGTATGCCAAAGCACCTGGGTATACATGGCCCCCTGGGAGGCATACTAATGGCGCACTGTTGTATATACTAATGGCGCATCTGAGGTGCACCATTAGTATACCAGATACTAATGGCGCACCAGTGGTGCGCCATTAGTAAAATATACTAATGGCGTGGCACTAATGGCGCACCACTAATGCGCCATTAATGGCCAAATTAGGTGCGCCATTAGTAGGCCTTTTCCTACTAGTGTTCGACGAGGCGAGCCTCGGCGACGACGAATTTATCGTGCCTGAGGACCCCGTCGAGCAAGAGCGCTTCAAGCGCCGGCTTATAGCCACGACAGATAGCCTAAAGAAGAAACAACAACAACTTCAAGCTGATCAAGACTTGCTAGCAGACAAATGGACCGAAGTCCTTGCGGCCAAGGAGCATGAACTCGAGCGCCCGTCCAAGAGTTACCCAAAACGCAGGTTGCTACCTCACCTCGAGGAGGAAGCTTTCAAACCTCATTCACCAGTGTACAATGCGGCTGACCAGCCACTACGCGGCCGAGCCAGAGAGGCGTTTCAGCCCAAAGTTCAGCCCGCACCACGTCGCCACTCAGTCAAAGATACTAAGGCCTGGGGCAACACAGAGGACCTGCGAGACATCTTGGACAACAAGGCAAAAATCGCAAGGTCAATATATGGGACACGAACACGTGCGCCCACACGGGACGATGATCGTTGCGTCGGATACACCAAGAGCAAATCCGGCCGGGCCGAATACAGCAGACAAGACTCATACGAACTACGTCGGGATATAGCCCAGCACAGAGGCGCCGCACACCCCCTATGCTTCACTGATGAAGTTATGAATCATGAATTCCCGGAGGGTTTCAAACCCATAAATATCGAATCATACGACGGCACAACAGATCCCGCGGTATGGATTGAGGATTTCCTCCTTCACATCCACATGGCTCGCGGTGACAATCTATATGCCATCAAGTACCTCCCACTAAAACTCAAAGGACCAGCTCGGCATTGGCTGAATAGCTTGCCAGCAGATTCCGTCGGCAGTTGGGAGGATTTGGAATATGCATTTCTTGACAACTTCCAGGGCACTTATGTGTGGCCACCGGATGCTGATGACTTGAGCCACATAACCCAGCAGCCAGGGGAATCGGCCAGACAATTCTGGACACGGTTCCTGACTAAGAAAAATCAAATTGTAGACTGTCCGGATGCAGAAGCCCTAGCGGCATTCAAACATAACATCCGCGACGAGTGGCTCGCCCGCCACCTCGACCAGGAGAAGCCGAAATCTATGGCAGCCCTCACAACACTCATGACCCGCTTTTGCGCGGGCGAGGACAGCTGGCTGGCTCGCAGCAACAACACATCAAGGAATCGGGATACCTCGGATACCAAAGATGTTAACGGTAGACAGCGTCGTAATAGACCAAAGTGCCGCAATAACGGCGATAACACCGAAGATAAGGCAGTCAATGCCGGATTCAAAGGCTCTAGATCCGGTCAGCGGAAAAAGCCATTCGAAAGAAATACTCCGGCTCCATCCAGTCTGGATCGCATACTGGATCGCTCGTGTCAATTCCACGGCACCCCTGACAAGCCAGCCAATCACACCAACAGAGAATGATGGGTGTTCAAGCAGGCCAGCAAGTTAAATGCGGAAAACAAGGATAAGGGGTTGCATAGCGATGACGAGGAGGAGCCCCGGCCACCGAACCCAGGAGGACAGAAGGGGTTTCCCCCACAAGTGAAGACAGTGAACATGATATACGCAACCCACATTCCCAAGAGGGAGCGGAAGTGTGCACTAAGGGACGTCTATGCGATGGAGCCCGTCGCCCCGAAGTTCAACCCGTGGTCTGCTTGTCCGATCACCTTCGATCGCAGGGGCCACCCACTAGCATCCGTCATGGCAGATCCGCCGCATTGGTCCTAGACCCCATCATTGACGGATTTCACCTCACCCGAGTCCTTATGGACGGCGGCAGCAGTCCTGAACCTGCTTTATCAGGATACAATGCGAAAAATGGGTATCGATCCCTCAAGGATCAAACCCAGCAAAACCACCTTTAAAGGCGTCATCCCAGGTGTAGAGGCCCATTGCACAGGCTCAATCACACTGGAAGTGGTCTTCGGATCACCGGACAACTTCCGAAGCGAAGAGTTAATCTTTGACATTGTCCCGTTTCGTAGTGGCTATCATGCACTGCTCGGACGGACAACATTTGCAAAATTTAATGCAGTGCCGCATTACGCATACCTCAAGCTCAAGATGCCAGGACCTTGAGGGGTCATAACAGTAAATGGAAACATAGAACGCTCGCTCCGTACGAAAGAGCACACTGCTGCCCTTGCAGCAGAGGCACAAAGCAGCCTGTTTAGACAGACCACTCATTCGGCGATACAGCCCCCGGACACCTTCAAGCGAGTCCAGAATAATCTGCAACAGGATCGCCTGGCGCGATCAGCGCTCGCCTAGCAATCCGGCCGCCGTCCCAGTCCCAGTGCAGCGATGAAATTCGTGCCGCGCATACATAACTACGCGTTGAAAATACCATGGACATAGGCGGGGGCACAATCAGGACACACCCCGCATTGTGGCTTAACCACACCAGGGGCGGTATACCTGTGACATTCTTTTTCTCTTTCAGGGCCTAACTCTTCGGAAGCCCTTTCCGGTAGTCCGATTGCTGGACACATTTCGGAAGCAACAACCAAGGCTGCAAGAAGCTAAGACGAACACGGGAACTGCCAGGTGGTCTCTAGTACTACTTGATATACCCACTTTTTCACTATTTATGTGTAGCTTGCCTTGGGATAGGACATTTCGAATTATCCTACTTCATGCTTATTGCAATACTTGTACCAGTACGCTTCGATGTATTATTCAAATACATGCATATTATTAAACTATCATTGCATTATTTAAGTTTTTCTCTTTCTCTCATATGTCCATTTTCGCCAAAAATTTAAAATCATAGACTTCTATTTCTAAGTGAGAGTGTTAAAGCATTATAGTCCGATTGCCTGGTTCGTTGCGCTGAGCACCTCCCTTGAAGGACCCAAAATTGGGGTAAAGAGTGTTCAGATTTACCCCGAACACCCCAGTACTAGTTACATGGGGGCAGAAGCCGACGACTGGCCAACTCTCAGATTTTATAATCAGCCGCACAGAAGGTAATATTTTAAATTAAGAAAGCGTCGCATGGCGCAAAAGAACTCGTTTCATATTACAGGATCACATGGGCATGTTCATTCAAAAATTACATCCTTGGCACACTAATCTGCCACTAAGCGGGAACGCTTCAGGACACTCTCATAGTAATTCTCGGGGTGGCGATGCTCCTTGCCCTCCGGCGGCCCCTCCTTCACAAGCTTCACAGCGTCCAGCTTCACCTAGTGCACCTTCGCCCGGGCAAAAGCTCGGCGTGCACCTTCGATGCAGACGGATCGCTTGATGACTTCAAGCCATGGGCAGGCTTCCACCAGCCGCCTCACCAAACCGAAGTAGCTGCCAGACAGGGGCTCACCGGGCCACATCCGGAATATAAGGCCCCTCATGGCCTGTTCGGCCGCCTTGTGAAGTTCGACCAATTGCTTCAGCTGGTCGCTCAAGGACACGGGGTGTTCGGTCCCAGTATACTGAGACCAGAACAACTTCTCTGCTGAGCTCCCCTCTTCAGCCAGGTAAAACTCTGCGGCATCCAGCACACTGCGGGGAAGATCTACAAACGCTCCTGGAGAGCTCTGAACTCGGGTAAGAAAAAGGAAAGTCTCCTTCACATGCTTGCTTTGTATATTGAATGCCTTACCCATTGCTATCTTCTTTGCCGCATCAATATCCTGGAGGGTTTTGTGGGCTTCGGCCTTTGCGCTCCGGACGCTTTCAAGCGCCTGCGTGAGCTCGGAATCCCGCGTCTTGGAGTCAATCTCCAAGGACTCATGCTTTTTGGCGAGAGCCTCGAGCTCTTGTTGCACCTCGCCCACTCGGGCTTCTTGTTTCTCCCGTTCAGTACGTTCTTTGGCCGCTTTGTCTTCGGTCACGGACAATGCCTTCCTCAGGGTCTCCACCTCGTTCGTGGCCCCTGACAAATTCATGATGATCCTATTACTTTACACCGGACTTATTTTTACCTATATAAACTGGGGTATATCTTACCTTTGCTCTCTTCGAGCTGCCCCTTGGTAAGGCCGAGCTCGTCCTCGGTCCGCTTCAGGGCCTGCTTCAGCGCAGAGACCTCCGTAGTACGTGCGGCAGCGGCCATCAGGGAAGCCTGCACATACACATAGACATACTCTAATTAGACTCCTGAGTTATCATTTGATACTCCATTTGGCTTTTCTTCGCGAACGCCGAACAGAGCATCAGGGGCTACTATCTATGCGGTAATATTTTTATATTTTGAATGCTTACCTCAAAGCCTATTAGGATGCTGGCGCAAGCTTCGGTTAGTCCGTTCTTGGTGGATTGAACCTTCTTAACCACCGCACTCATGATAGTGCAGTGTTCTTCATCGATGGAAGCGCTGTGAAGCGCTTCCAGCAAGTTGTCTGGTGCCTCTAGTTGGACAGAGGACACCGGCACGGATGGTTGGCCCCCCTTAATGGGGAACCGCCTGTCGGAGTCCGGAACCATTGAAGGTTCCGACGCAGTGTCCGGCTGGTGCCCGAACTTGAAGCCCGTAGGAGCCTCGCTCCCTTGGTACCCAGGATCCGGGAGGTCGCCGTGAGGCGCCCCCAGGACCGCCTCCCCTTGGGTTGGTGCCTTTTGAGACACCACCTCGGCGTTGTCCGTAGGGCGAGGGGTGGAAGCCGTCGGAGGAGAACCGTTGTTCATATCCGACGTGCTCAAAGAGCCGCTCGACGAGGGTACATCGAGACGAGCTCAGGCCGGACTGCATAAATAGGTTTGACATAAGCAAAGGCAGTACAATAAAACATACCACGAAGTACTATGGTGTCCGGGTACTTACGATTTCGCCAGGGGCTTGTCCCTGGGTAGCCACTCGTCGCCACTGTCGGCGGCCGTCGTGGCCCAGTCCGGAGGGAGGGTCTTTCCCTTCTTGGACCCTTCGGCCTCCCCGGATGGGTCGGCCTTCCTTTTCTTGTCTCCCCCGGCTGGGGGGAGAACTTTTCTCCTCCTCCTCGTTTCCATGGTAGGAGTGCACGTCGGACTCATCGGATGATGAGTCCGACAGAACCATCTTGCACCGGAGACCCTTTCAGGTCCCCGCGGCGTTCTTCTTGGCCGTCTTTTCCGGCACCTCGTAAGGTGCCGGGGTCAGCATCTTCGTCAGAAGAGCGTTTGTTGGATCTTCGGGCAGGGGGGCTGGGCAACCAAGCTGCTCCGCTGTCTTTATCCAGTCCTGTTAATGACATAAAACCTTAGATCCAGCACATAACTAAGCCGGGGCACATAAATACCCTGAGTGATGTAAAAGCCTACCGGATGGCGCGGCACTTTGCGCTGAGTCCGCGGTCCTCGGTGAGGGAGGCGGGCATCTCGGCGCCCTTGAACAGCACCTTCCAGACGTCCTCATGCGTCGTGCCGTAGAGCTCTCGCAGCGTCTGGTGCTGGGCCGAGTCGAACTCCCACAAAACAAAAGCCCGTTGTTGGCACGGAAGGATCCAGCGGAAGAGCATAACCTGGACCACGTTGACGAGCTTGATTTTCTTGTTCGTCATGTTCTGGATGCAGGTCTGGAGTCCAGTCAGCTCTACCGAAGAGCCCCAGGACAGGCCCTTCTTTTTCCAGGAGGTGAGCCGTGTGGGGATTCCAGATCGAAATTTGGGGGCCGCCATCCAGTTGGAGTCGCGCGGCTCGGTGATGTAGAACCACCCCGATTGCCACCCCTTTATGGTATCCACGTAGGTGCCCTTGAGCCAGGTGACATTAGGCATCTTGCCCACAATGGCGCCTCCGCATTTTGCTTGCTGGCCGCCCACCACCTTCGGTTTGACATTGAAGGTTTTCAGCCATAGGCCGAAGTGGGGCCTGATGCGGAGGAAGGCCTCGCACACGACGATAAACGCCGAGATGTTGAGGATGAAGTTGGGGGCCAGATCATGGAAATCTAGCCCGTAGTAGAACATGAGCCTGCGGACAAACGGGTGGAGAGGAAATCCCAGTCCGCGGAAGAAATGGGTAAAAGACTACCCTCTCATGGGGTTCGGGCATTGGGATGATCTGTCCCGCATTCGGCAGCCGGTGCGCGATATTCGCGGGAAGGTATCCGGCTTCTCGTAACTTTTTGATGTTCTCCTCCGTGACGGAGGAGACCATCCACTTGCCTCCTTCTCCAGACATGATTGGAGTGGTTGGAGAAGAAGAACGCGAGCTTGGGCGCTAGAGCTCGAGTATGCGGGAATGGTTAAGCGAGAAGGAAGAAGGCGTAGCTGAAAAAAGTAGATCTTTGTCCCTTTATAAGGGCAGAGGAGGCGATGAGTCTCCCCACTTGCGTGGCAAAACCGCTTATTCCCCAGGCGCCGTAATTGATGGCGCGGTTGGGTTACCCACGTTCGTATTGATGAGAATCCCGTGATAAGGGGAACACAATCTCTGATTTGACAAGACGTATCAAGAAAACCGCCTCGCGATATGTGCGAAGCTGGTTGAGAAAAGCGGTTCGAATAATAACCGGGCCATGGAGTGATGCCATACTATCGAAACGTGTCAGCAGATTAGATTTGTGGAAGTATTATTCTCTCTATGGTGGTATGTGGAACTTATTTTGCAGGGTCAGACACTATCCTCGTATTCAAACTCTTCCATAATGTATTCGGAGGAGGAACCCGCCTTGCAATGCCGAAGACAACACTGCGCGCCGGACTCATCTTCATTGAAGCCTGGTTCAGGGGCTACTGAGGGAGTCCTGGATTAGGGGGTCTCCGGAGAGCCGGACTATATCCTTTGGCGGGACTGTTGGACTATGAAGATACAAGATTGAAGACTTCATCCCGTGTCCGTATGGGACTCTACTTGGCGTGGAAGGAAAGCTAGGCAATACGGATATGCATATCTCCTCCTTTGTAACCTGCCTTGTGTAACCCTAGCCCCCTCCGGTGTCTATATAAACCGGAGGGTTTTAGTCCGTAGGACAACATACAATCATACCATAGGCCAGCTTCTAGGGTTTAGCCTCTCTGATCTCGTGGTAGATCAACTCTTGTAATACTCATATCATCAAGAACAATCAAGCAGGACGTAGGGTATTACCTCTATCAAGAGGGCCCGAACCTGGGTAAACATCGTGTCCCCTGCCTCCTGTTACCATCCGCTTTAGACGTACAGTTCGGGACCCCCTACCCGAGATCCGCCGGTTTTGACACCGACAATAGCTCATCACAGAAAACCGTTCCCGTGATGCCTACACCAACTAGAGAGGAAGCTAATGATAATGATCATGAAACTTCAGATCAAGTTACTACCGAAACCTCGTAGGTCAACCAGAGCATCTACCAGAGTGGTATGGTAATCCTGTTCTGGAAGTCATGTTACTAGACCATGACGAACCTACGAACTATGAAGAAGCGATGATGAGCCCAGATTCCGATAAATGGCTTGAGGCCATGAAATCTGAGATAGGATCATGTATGAGAAAAGTGTGGACTTTGGTGGACTTGCCCAATGATCGGCAAGCCATTGAGAATAAATGGATCTTCAAGAGGAAGACGGACACTGATAGTAGTGTTACTATCTACAAAGCTCGACTTGTCGCAAAAGGTTTTCGACAAGTTCAAGGTGTTGACTACATGAGATTTTCTCACTCGTAGCGATGCTTAAGTCTGTCCGAATCATGTTAGCAATTGCCGCATTTTATGAAATCTGGCAAATGGATGTCAAAACTGCATTCCTTAATGGATTTCTTAAAAGAAGAGTTGTATATGATGCAACCAGAAGGTTTTGTCGATCCTAAAGGTGCTAACAAAGTGTGCAAGCTCCAGCGATCCATCTATGGACTGGTGCAAGCATCTCGGAGTTGGAATATACGCTTTGATGAGGTGATCAAAGCATATACAGACTTACGGTGAAGCCTGTATTTACAAGAAAGTGAGTGGGAGCTCTGTAGCATTTCTGATATTATATGTGGATGACATATTGTTGATTGGAAATGATATAGAATTTCTGGATAGCATAAAAGGATACTTGAATTGAATTTTTCAATGAAAGACCTCGGTGAAGCTGCTTATATATTGGGCATCAAAGATCTATGAGACAGATCAAAATGGCTTGAGTCCATGAAATCTGAGATAGGATCCATGTATGAGAACAAAGTGTGGACTTTGGTTGACTTGCCCGATGATCGGCAAAGCCATAGAATAAATGGATCTTCAAGAAGACACGCTGATGGTAATGTTACTGTCTACAAAGCTCGACTTGTTGCAAAAGGTTTTCGACAAGTTCAAGGGTTGACTACGATGAGACCTTCTCACCCGTAGCGATGCTTAAGTCTGTCCGAATCATGTTAGCAATTGCCGCATTTATAATGAAATTTGGCAAATGATGTCAAATATTCCTTAATGGATTCTTAAAGAAGAGATGTATATGATGCAACCAGAAGGTTTTGTCGATCCTAAAGGTGCTAACAAAGTGTGCAAGCTCCAGCGATCCATCTATGGACTGGTGCAAGCATCTCGGAGTTGGAATATACGCTTTGATGAGTGATCAAAGCATATGGTTTTATACAGACTTACGGTGAAGCCTGTATTTACAAGAAAGTGAGTGGGAGCTCATAGCATTTCTGATATTATATGTGGATGACATATATTGTTGATCAAATGATATAGAATCTGGATAGCATAAAAGGATACTTGAATAAGAATTTTTCAATGAAAGACCTCGGTGAAGCTGCTTATATATTGGCATCAAGATCTATAGAGATAGATCAAGACGCTTGATAGGACTTTCACAAAGCACATACCTTGAAAAAGTTTTGAAGAAGTTCAAAATGGATCAGTCAAAGAAAGGGTTCTTGCCTGTGTTACAAGGTGTGAAGTTGAGTTAGACTCAAAACCCGACCACGCAGAATATAGAGAGAGAATGAAAGTCATTCCCTATGCCTCAGTCATAGGTTCTATAAAGTATGCCATGTTGTGTACCAGACCTATTGTGTGCCTTCCATGGGTTTGGCAAGGAGGTACAAGAGTGATCCAGGAGTGAACCACTGGATAGCTGTCAAAATTATCCTTAGAGGAATAAGGAAATGTTTCTTGGTTATGGAGGTGATAAAGAGCTTGCCGTAAAGGGTTACGTCGATACAAGCTTTGACACTAATCCAAATGACTCTAGTCTCGATCTGGATACATATTGAAAGTGGGAGCAATTAGCTAGAGTAGCTCCATGCATAGCATTGTGGACATATAGATTTGCAAAATACATACAGATCTAAATGTGATAGACCCGTTGACTAAGCCTCTCTCACAAGCAAAACATGATCACACCTTAGTACTCTTTGGGTGTTAATCACATAGCGATGTGAACTAGATTATTGACTCTAGTAAACTCTTTGGGTGTTAGTCACATGGATGTGAACTATGGGTGTTAATCACATGGCGATGTGAACTAGATTATTGACTCTAGTGCAAGTGGGAGACTGAAGGAAATATGCCCTAGAGGCAATAATAAAGTTGTTATTTTATATTTCCTTATTCATGATAAAGGTTTATTATTCATGCTAGAATTGTATTGATCGAAACTTAAATACATGTGTGAATACATAAACAAATACCGTGTCCCTAGTACCTCTACTAGACTAGCTCGTTGATCAAAGATGGTTAAGGTTTCCTAACCATGGAAATGTGTTGTCATTTGATAACGAGATCACATCATTAGGAGAATGATGTGATGGACAAGACCCACCCGTTAGCTTAGCATTTAATCGTGTTGTTTATTGCTACCGATTTCATGTATGTCAAATACATATTCCTTTGACTATGAGTTCATGCAACTCCCAGATAACAGAGGAATGCCTTGTGTGCAATCAAACGTCACAAACGTAACTAGGTGATTATTAAATATGCTCTACATGTATCTCCGAAGGTGTTCTGTTGGGTTGGCATGAATCGAGATTAGGATTTGTCACTCCGAGTATCGGAGAGGTATCTCTGGGCCCTCTCGGTAATACACATCATAAGCTTGCAAGTAAAGGACTAAGGAGCAAGTCACGAGGTGATGTATTACGGAACAAGTAAAGAGACTTGCCCGTAACGAGATTGAACTAGATATGAAGATACCGACGATCAAATCTCGGGCAAGTAACATACCGATTGACAATGGGAATTACGTATGTTGTCATAACGGTTGACCGATAAAGATCTTCGTATAATATGTAGGAGACAATATGATCATCTAGGTTCCACTATTGGTTATTGACCAGAGAGGTGTCTCGGTCATGTCTACATAGTTCTCGAACCCGTAGGGTCCGCACGTTTAACGTTCGATGACGATTTAGTATTATATGAGTTATGCAATTTGGTGACCGAATGTTGTTCAGAGTCCCGGATGAGATCACGTACATGAAGAGGAGTCTCGAAATGGTCGAGAGGTAAAGATTGATATATAGGACTGATGGTATTCGGACACCGGAAGTGTTCCGGAGGGTACCGGGTACTTATCGGGTCACCGGAAAGGAGTTTCGGGCACCCCCGGCAAAGATATGGGCCTTATGGGCCAAGTGAGGGAACACACCAGCCCTGGTGCGCCCCTATATAGGAGGATAAGGAAAGAGGGGAGGGCAAGGAAAGTGTGGATTAGGATTCCTACTTCCTTCCCTCTCCCCCCTCTTTCCTTCCCCCTCGGTTATATATGGCGGGGGGCGCACGACTTGGGAGGGACTCCAAGTAGGATTCCTCCTACTTGGGCGCCTCCCATGGCTGCTCCTCCCTCCCTCCCACCTATATATATGAGGAGGGGGCACCTAACACAGAACAAACAATTGCCTAGCCGTGTGCGGCGCCCCCCTCCACAGTTTACGCCTCAAGTCATATCTTCATAGTGCTTAGGCGAAGCCCTGCGCGGATCACTTCACCATCATCGTCACCACGCCGCCGTGCTGATGGAACTCATCTTCTCCCTCGACACCTCTGCTGGATCAAGAGGACAAGGGACGTCATCGAGCTGAACATGTGCAGAACTCGGAGGTACCGTACATTCGGTGCTTGATCGGTCGGAACAAGAAGAAGTTCGACTACATCAAGCGCGTTGTCAAATGCTTCCGCTTTCGGTCTACGAGGGTATGTGGACACTCTCCCATTCTCGTTGCTATGCATCTCCTAGATAGATCTTGCATGAGCATAGGATTTTTTTTGAAATTGCATGCTACGTTCCCCAACATTGAGAGTTAGTGAAATTTCAAAGAAATATGCTCTAATGCTTCACTTAGATTTTTTTGAGAGTTAGTGACATTTTGAAGGAACATGCTCTCAAGCTTCACTTAGATTATTTTGAGATTTAGTAAAATTTTGAAGAAATATCCTCTCATGCTTCACTTATATTAATTTGAGAGATGAAATTTTGAAGAAATATTTATGCTCTCATGCTTCACTTAAATTTGTTTGAGAGCTTGTTGTTAGCAATGGTAATTTTCTTAAGATATGAATTTAGTCCCAAAGTGATAGATATTCAAGAGGGATAATAAAAACTTCCATGAAGATCATTGGATATTAAAACTTGATTCCTTGCAATAGTTTTGCGATATGGAGATAGTAATATGTGAATCATTGATACGTCTCCAACGTATCTATAATTTTTGATTGTTCCATGCTATTATATTATCTGTTTTGGATGTTTTATATGCATTAATATGCTATTTTATATTATTTTTGGTACTAACCTATTAACCTAGAGCCCAGTGCCAGTTCCTGTATTTTCCTTGTTTTTGAGTTTCGTAGAAAAGGAATACCAAACGGAGTCCAAACGGAAAAAACCTTCGCGATGATTTTTCTTGGACTAGAAGACAACCAGGAGACTTGGAGATGAAGTCGGAGGAGCTACGAGGTGGCCACAAGGACAGAGGGCGCACCCATGGCACCCCCACCCTTGTGGGCCCCTCGTGCACTCCCTAACCTAATTCTTTCGACTATATAAACCCATATATCCCCAAACCAACAGGGGCATCCATGAAAAACTTTTACACCGCCGCAACCTTATGTACCCGTGAGATCCCATCTAGGGACCTTTTCCGGCACCCTACCAGAGGGGGATTCGATCACGGAGGGCTTATACATCAACTCTATTGCCCATCCGATGAAGCGTGAGTAGTTTACCTCAGACCTACGGGTCCATAGCTAGTAGGTAGATGGCCTCTTCTCTCTCTCTCTCTCTCTGATTCTGAATACCATGTTCTCCTCGATGTTCTTGGAGATCTATTCGATGTAATACTCTTTTGCGGTGTGCTTGCCGAGATCCGATGAATTGTGGATTTATGATCAGCTTATCTATGAATATTATTTGAATCTGCTCTGAATTATTTTATGCATGATTTTATATCTTTGTAATTCTCTTCTAACTATCGGTTTGGTTTGGCCAACTAGATTGGTTTTTCTTGCAATGGGAGAAGTATTTAGCTTTGTGTTCAATCTTGCGGTGTCCTTTCCCAGTGACAGTAGCGGCAACAAGGCACGTATTGTATTGTTTCCATCGAGGATAAAAAGATGGGGTTTTCATCATATTGCTTGAGTTAATTCCTCTACATCATGTCATCTTGCTTAATGCGTTACTCTTTCTCTTTATGAACTTAATACTCTAGATGCATGCTGGATAGCGGTCGATGTGTGGAGTAATAGTAGTAGATGCAGAATCGTTTCGGTCTACTTGACGCGGATGTGATGCCTATATTCATGATCATTGCCTTAGATATCGTCATAACTTTTTGCTTTTTCTATCAATTGCTCGGCAGTAATTTGTTCACCCACGTATTATTTTCTATTTTGAGAGAAGCCTTTAGTGAAACATATGGCCCCCGGGTCTATTTTCTATCATATAAGTTAAGTTTCTATTTTCCATCATATAAGTTTCCGATCTATAACTTTAGTTTCCGATCTACTATTTTGCAATATTTTACTTTCCGATATATACATCAAAAATACCAAAAATATTTACGTTACCGTTTATCTATCTCTATCGGATCTCACTTTTGCAAGTAACCGTGAAGGGATTGACAACCCCTTTATCGCGTTGGGTGCAAGCTGTTTAACTGTTTGTGCAGGTACTCGTTGACTTGTGTGTTTTCTCCTACTGTATTGATACCTTGGTTCTCAAATTGAGGGAAATACTTATCTCTATTTTGCTGCATCATCCTTTCCTCGTCAAGGGAAAAACCAATGCAAGATCAAGAAGTAGCAAGAAGAATTTCCGGCGCCGTTGCCGGGGAGATCTATGCCAAGTCAAGACATACCAAGTACCCTTCATAAACTCTCATCTCTTGCATTACATTATTCGCCATTCGCCTCTTGTTTTCCTCTCCCCCACTTCTGAAACGATTTTCGAAAAGATTTGCCTTTTCTTCGCCCCTCTTCCGTTCGTCTTCTTCGTTTGCCTTTTGGTTTCTCGTTTGCTAGATTTATTTGCTGCCACCATGTATGAAATTGGGGAGGTTATCGCTGAAAATCTCGAGGAAAAACTTGAATCTTGTTCTTGGATCATGAAACTGAAACTCCTCCTAATTGCAAAACAAAAATCTTTCATGTGGGGGACGATAATATTATTGGAAAGAGTGTTATCAAAGAATTCTTTGATAGTACGAGATCCATGCCTATAAATAAAAAGATCTATTCTTGTGGAGACAAATTGTTATGCAGATGCTATTGTTATGCTTGTTGAGAAATTAGAAAGAAAATTTGTGCATATTCATCTTGCTTTGTAAAAAGTGTTTTATGAACTTCCTAATATTAATCATCCAATAACTAAAAAGATTGCCATTATTATCCTTATGCGTGAATTCGATTTTATAATACAAGAAGCTAGGGATATTTTGCTTTCTATAAAAAGGATGTTGAACACCCTCCAATTATAGATATCCTCCATGATAAAGAAACTATGTGTAGTTTGGAATCAAGGGATTATCAATCTTATAGTGAAAATCTTAGCAGAAGAGTTCCCCATTCAGAAATATCTCAATCTTTGTATCTTGAGGCTTTTGAGGAGTTTGATTGGATAACTAGGGGAATTTATGTAGGATTTAATAGGGATTGGTTGAATAAAATGATGAAGGAACCCGTTAGAAACGAGCTACGTATTTTATATGATGATATATACGGTGATGATCCCGGCTATGGGTTTACAAATGTTAAAATTACCAATCAAAGTCCTTTTCATGATTTAAGTTCATCTACTAGGAGGGAAATAAAGGAGAGGATAGAATTTCTAAGACGAGTTTTGGAGGATTTGATGAGAAAAGAATTCCATACCGAAGATGGGAACACCTAGATCTATTCGTGTTTTATGTCTAGCTAAGGGCGTTAAACAATAGCGCTTGTTGGGAGGCAACCCAATGATATTATTTGCTTTTAATTTTTAGGTCCTGTTTTGCATTAAATAATTTATCTAGCCTCCGGTTAGATGTGTTTTTGTGTTTTATTTAGTTTTTGTGCCAAGTAAGACCTTTGGGATAGCTTATGGTGATAGTTGATTTGATCTTGCTGAAAAACAGAAACTTTTGCGCCCAGGAAATGAATTTTCATTGTTAGAAGAAGCGCGATAAAATACTGATTCTTTTAGAAGTAGATTAATAAACAAATTGCTTAGTTTTTCCTAATTTTTCAGAATTTTTGGAGCTACAGAAGTATTCGGGAGTTACAGATTGCTACAGACTGTTATGTGACAGATTCTTTTTTCTATGTGTTGTTTGCTTATTTTGATGATTCTATGGCTAGTATTGAGGGGTATGAACCATGGATAAGTTTGAATACAGTAGATATTACACTAATATAAATAAATAATGAGTTCACAACAGTACCAAAAGTGGTGATTTATTTTCTAATACTAACGGAGCTTATGAGATTTTCTGTTGAGTTTTGTGTTGTGAAGTTTTCAAGTTTTGGGTAAGGATTTGATGGACTATGGAATAAGGAGTGGCAAGAGCCTAAGCTTGGGGATTCCCAAGGCTCCCCAAGGTAATATTCAAGGTCAACCAAGAGCCTAAGCTTGGGGATGCCCCGGAAGGCATCCCCTCTTTTGTCTTCATCTATCAGTAACTTTACTTGAGGCTATATTTTTATTCACCACATGATATGTGTTTTGCTTGGAGCATCTTGTATGTTTTGAGTCTTTGATTTTTAGTTTGCCACAATCATCCTTTCTGTACACACCTTTTTGGAGATACATGCATGAATCGTGATTTATTAGAATACTCTATGTGCTTCACTTATATCTTTTGAGCTAGGGAATTTTGCTCTAGTGCTTCACTTATATCTTTTTAGAGCATGATGGTGGTTTTATTTTATAGAAATTGATGAGCTCTCATACTTCACTTATATTATTTTGAGAGTCTTTAAAACAGCATGGTAATTTTCTTTGATTATAAATTTAGTCCTAATATGATAGGCATCCAAGAGGGATATAATAAAAACTTTCATATAAAGTGCATTGAATACTATGAGAAGTTTGATTCCTTATGATTGTTTTGAGATATGAAGATGGTGATATTAGAGTCATGCTAGTAAGTAGTTGTGAATTTCAGAAATACTTGTGTTGAGGTTTGTGATTCCCGTAGCATGCACGTATGGTGAACCATTATGTGATGAAGTCGGAGCATGATTTATTTATTGATTGTCCTACTTATGAGTGGCAGTCGGGGAAGAGCGATGGTCTTTTCCTACCAATCTATCCCCCTAGGATCATGCGCGTAGTACTTCGTTTCGGTAACTAATGGATTTTTGAAATAAGTATGTGAGTTCTTTATGACTAATGTTGAGTCCATGGATTATACGCACTCTCACCCTTCCACCATTGCTAGCCTCTCTTGTGCTGCACAACTTTTGCTGGTACCATAAACCCACCATATGCCTTCATCAAAACAGCCACCATACCTACCTATTATGGCATTTCCATAGCCATTCCGAGATATATTGCCATACAACTTTCCACCGTTCCGTTTATTATGACACGCTTCATCATTGTCATATTGCTTTACATGAAAATGTAGGTAACATCTTATTTGTGGCAAAGCCACCTTTCATCTTTTTATGCATGTCATTCTTGATTTATTGCACATCCCAGTACACCGCCGGAGGCATTCATATAGAGTCATATTTTGTTCTAGTATCGAGTTGTAATTCTTGAGTTGTAAGTAAATAAATGTGTGATGATCTTCATTATTAGAGCATTGTCCCATGTGAGGAAATTAAAAAGAGAGAAAGGCCAAATAAAAAAGAGAAGGCCCAAAAAAGGGAGAGAAAAAAGAGGGAAATGTTACTATCCTTTTTCCACACTTGTGCTTTAGAGTAGCACCTTGATCTTCATGATAGAGAATCTCCTATGTTGTCACTTTCATATACTAGTGTGAATTTTTCATTATAGAACTTGGCTTGTGTATTCTAACGACAGGCTTACTCAAATTTCCCTAGGTCTTCATGAGCAAGCAAGTTGGATGCACACCCACTTAGTTTTCTTTTGAGCTTTCATAAACTTATAGCTCTAGTGCATCCATTGCATGGCAATCCCTACTCACTCACATTGATATCTATAGATGGGCATCTCCATAGCCCATTGATACGCCTAGTTGATGTGAGATTATCTCCTTCCTTTTGTCTTCTCCACAAACACCTTCTATTCCACCTATAGTGCTATGTCCATTGGCTCACGCTCATATATTGCGTGAAGATTGAAAAAGTTTGAGAACATCAAAAGTATGAAACAATTGCTTGGCTTGTCATCAGGGTTGTGCATGATTTAAATATTTTGTGTGATGAAGGTGGAGCATAGCCAGACCATATGATTTTGTAGGGATAAGCTTTCTTTGGCCATGCCATTTTGAGAAGACATGATTGCCTTGTTAGTATGCTTGAAGTATTATTGGTTTTATGTCAATATTAATCTTTTGTTTTGAATCATACAGATCTGAACATTCATGCCACAATAGAGAAAGTTATATGGATAAATATGTTAGGTAGCATTCCACATAAAAAATTCTGTACTTATCATTTACCTAGTTGAGGATGAGGAGGAATTAAGCTTGGGGATACTTGATATTGTTGGGAAACGTAGTTAGTAATTTCAAGAAAATTCCTACACACACGCAAGATCATGGTGATGCATAGCAACGAGAGGAGAGAGTATCATCCACGTACCCTCGTATGCCGTTAAGCGGAAGTGTTATAACAACGCGGTTGATGTAGTCGTACGTCTTCACAATCGACCGATCCTAAGTACCGAACGTACGACACATCCTCGTTGAGCACACGTTCAGCTCGATGACATCCCATGAACTCACGATCTAGTAGAGCTCGAGGGAGAGTTTCGTCAGCACGACGGCATGGTGACGATGTTGATGTTGCTACCGTCGCAGGTCTTCGCCTAAGCACCGCTATGATATGATCGAGGTGGATTATGGTGGAGGGGGCACCGCACACGGCTAAGGGATCAATGATCAACTTGTGTGTTCTAGGGTGCACCCCGCCCCCGTATATAAAGGAGAAAGGGGGGAGGCCGGCCGTCCCTCCTAGGGCATGCCAGGAGGAGGAGTCCTCCTCCTAGTAGGAGTAGGACTCCCTTTCCTACTCCTACTAGGAGGAGGAAATGAAGGGGAAAGGGGAGAAGGAAGGAGAGGGAGGAAAGGAGGAAAGGGGGGCGGCCCTCCTAGTCCAATTCGGACCAGAGGGAGAGGGGGCGCGCGGCCTGCCCTGGTCTCCTCTCTCTCTCTCTCCACTATGGCCCAATAAGGCCCATACACTTACCGGGGGGTTCCGGTAACCTCCCCGTACTCCGGTAAAATCCCGATTTCACCCGGAACTATTCCGATGCCCAAATATAGGCTTCCAATATATCGATCTTTATGTCTCAACCATTTCGAGAATCCCCGTCATGTCCGTGATCATATCCGGGACTCCGAACTACCTTTGGTACATCAAAACACATAAACTCATAGTCACCGAACGTTAAGCGTGCGGACCCTACGGGTTCGAGAACTATGTAGACATGACCGAGACACGTCTCCGGTCAATAACCAATAGCGGAACCTGGATGCTCATATTGGCTCCCACATATTCTATGAAGATCTTTATCGGTCAAACCGCATAACAACATACGTTGTTCCCTTTGTCATCGGTATGTTACTTGCCCGAGATTCGATCGTCGGTATCTCAATACCTAGTTCAATCTCGTTACCGACAAGTCTCTTTACTTGTTACGTAATGCATCATCCCGCAACTAACTCATTAGTCACATTGCTTGCAAGGCTTATAGTGATGTGCATTACCGAGAGGGCCGAGAGATACCTCTCCGACAATCGGAGTGACAAATCCTAATCTCGAAATACGCCAACTCAACAAGTACCTTCGGAGACGCCTGTAGAGCACCTTTATAATCACCCAGTTACGTTGTGATGTTTGGTAGAACACAAAGTGTTCCTCCGTATTCGGGAGTTGCATAATCTCATAGTCATAGGAACATGTATAAGTCATGAAGAAAGCAATTGCAATATACTAAACGATCAAATACTAAGCTAACGGATGGGTCAAGTCAATCACATCATTTTCTAATGATATGACCCCGTTAATAAAAATGACAACTCATGTCTATGGCTAGGAAACTTAACCACCTTTGATTCAACGAGCTAGTCAAGTAGAGGCATACTAGCAACACTCTGTTTGTCTATGTATTCACACATGTACTACGTTTCCGGTTAATACAATTCTAGCATGAATAATAAACATTTATCATCATATAAGGAAATATAAATAACAACTTTATTATTGCCTCTAGGGCATATTTCCTTCAGTCTCCCACTTGCACTAGAGTCAATAATCTAGTTCACATCGCCATGTGATTTAACACCAATAGTTCACATCACCATGTGATTAATATCCATAGTTCACATCGCCATGTGGCCAACACTCAAAGGGTTTACTAGAGTCAGTAATCTAGTTCACATCGCCATGTGATTAACACCCAAAGAGTACTAATGTGTGATCATGTTTTGCTTGTGAGAGAAGTTTAGTCAATGGGTCTGCCAAATTTCTATGTCTACAATGCATGGAGCTACTTTTGCTAATTGCTCCCAATTTTAATATGTATGCAGATCGAGACTTAGAGTCATCTGGATCAGTGTTAAAACTTGCATCGACGTAACCCTTTACGGCGAACCTTTTGTCACCTCCATAATCGAGAAACATATCCTTATTCCACTAAGGATAATTCTAACTGCTGTTCAGTGATCTACTCCTAGATCACTATTGTACTCCCTTGCCAAACTCAGTGTAGGGTATACAATAGATCTAGTACACAGCATGGCATACTTTATAGAACCTATGGTTGAGGCATAGGGAATGACTTTCATTCTCTTTCTATCTTCTACTGTGGTCGGGCTTTGAGGCTTACTCAATTTCACACCTTGTCATATAGGAAAGAACTCTTTCTTTGACTGTTCCATTTTGAACTACTTCAAAATCTTATCAAGGTATGTATTCATTTGAAAAAACTTATCAAGCGTCTTGATCTATCTCTATAGATCTTGATGCTCAATATGTAAGCAGCTTCACCGAGGTCTTTCTTTGAAAAACTCCTTTATGCTTTCCAGAAGATTCTACATTATTTCTGATCAACAATATGTTATTCACATATATTTATCAGAAATACTGTAGTGCTCCCACTCACTTTCTTGTAAATACAGGCTTCATCGCAAGTCTGTATAAAACAATATGCTTTGATCAACTCATCAAAGCGTATATTCCAACTCTGAGATGCTTGCACCAGTCCATAGATGGATCGCTGGAGCTTGCACATTTTGTTAGCACCTTTAGGATCGACAAAACCTTCTGGTTGCATCATATATAACTCTTCTTTAAGAAATCTATTAAGGAATGTAGTTTTGACATGCATTTGCCAGATTTCATAAAATATGACAATTTGCTAATATGATTCGGACAGACTTAAGCATCTCTACGAGTGAGAAAATCTCATCGTAGTCAACACCTTGAACTTTGTCAAAACCCTTTTTCGACAAGTCTAGCTTTGTAGATAGTAACACTACTGTCCCCGTCCGTCTTCCTCTTGAAAATCCATTTATTTTCTATGGCTTGCCAATCATCGGGCAAGTCAATCAAAGTCCATACTTTGTTCTCATATATGGATCCCATCTCAGATTTCATGGCCTCAAGCCATTTTGCGGAATCTGGGCTCATCATCGCTTCCTCATAGTTCCTAGGTTTGTCATGGTTTAGTAACATGACTTTCAGAACAGGATTACTGTACCACTCTGGTGTGGACCGTACTCTGGTTGACCTATGAGGTTCGGTAGTAACTTGATCTGAAGTTTCATGATCATCATCATTAGCTTCTTCACTAATTGGTGTAAGAGTCACTAAAACTGATTTCTGTGATGAACTACTTTCCAATTCGGGAGAAGGTACAATTATCTCATCAAGTTCTACTTCCCTCCCACTCACTTATTTCGAGAGAAACTCCTTCTCTAAAAAGAATCCATTCTTAGCAACAAAGATCTTTCCTTCAGATCTGTGATAGAAGGCGTACCCAACAGTCTCGTTTGGGTATCATATGAAGACGCATTTCTCCAATTTGGGTTCGAGCTTATCAGGTTGAAACTTTTTCACATAAGCATCGCAACCCCAAACTTTAAGAAACAACAACTTGGGTTTCTTGCCAAACCATAATTCATAAGGTGTCGTCTCAACGAATTTAGATGGTGCCATATTTAATATGAATGTAGCAGTCTCTAATGCATAACCCCAAAAACTATAGTGGTAAATCGGTAAGAGACATCATAGATGTTGGGGAACGCAGTAATTTCAAAAATTTTCCTACGCACACGCAAGATCATGGTGATGCACAGCAACGAGAGGGGAGAGTGTTGTCTACGTACCAACGCAGACCGACTGCGGAAGCGATCACACAACGTAGAGGAAGTAGTCGTACGTCTTCTTCCCGATCCGACCGATCCAAGCACCGTTACTCCGGCACCTCCGAGTTCTTAGCACACGTTCAGCTCGATGACGTTCCTCGGGCTCCGATCCAGCAAAGCGTCGAGGAAGAGTTTCGTCAGCACGACGGCGTGGTGACGATCTTGATGTACTACCGACGCAGGGCTTCGCCTAAGCACTGTAACGGTATGATCGAGGTGGAATTTGGTGGCAGGGGGCACCGCACACGGCTAAGGAACGATTAACTTGTGTGTATTGGGGTGCCCCCTGCCCCCGTATATAAAGGCCAGGGGGAGGGGGTTCGGCCGGCTAGGGGGAGAGGGCGCAGGAGGAGTCCTACTCCCACCGGGAGTAGGACTCCCCCCCTCAATCCTATTCCAATTAGGACTCAAGGGGAGAAAGAGAGAGAAGGGGGGCCGGCCCCTTGTCCTATTCCTAATAGGACTCTAGGGGGCGCCGGCCAGCTAGAGGGCTGCCTCTTTTCTCTTTTCCACTAAGGCCCAATAGGCCCATTAGCCTCCCGGGGGGTTCCGGTAACCCTCCCGGTAATCCGGTAAAATCCCGATTTCACCCGGAACGCTTCCGGTGTCCAAACATAGGCTTCCAATATACCAATCTTTACGTCTCGACCATTTCAAGACTCCTCGTCATGTCCGTAATCTCATCCGGGACTCCGAACAACCTTCGGTACATCAAAATGCATAAACTCATAATAACTATCATCGTAACGTTAAGCGTGCGGACCCTACGGTTCGAGAACAATGTAGACATGACTGAGACATGTCTCCGGTCAATAACCAATAGCGGGACCTGGATGCCCATATTGGCTCCTACATATTCTACGAAGATCTTTTATCGGTCAGACCGCATAACAACATACGTTGTTCCCTTTGTCATCGGTATGTTACTTGCCCGAGATTCGATCGTCGGTATCCAATACCTAGTTCAATCTCGTTACCGGCAAGTCTCTTTACTCGTTCCGTAATACATCATGTCACAACTAACTATTTAGTTGCAGTGCTTGCAAGGCTTATGTGATGTGTATTACCGAGAGGGCCCAGAGATACCTCTCCGACAATCGGAGTGACAAACCCTAATCTCGAAATACGCCAACCCAACATCTGCCATTGGAGACACCTGTAGTACTCCTTTATAATCACCCAGTTACGTTGTGACGTTTGGTAGTACCCAAAGTGTTCTTCTGGTAAACGGGAGTTGCATAATCTCATAGTTATAGGAACATGTATAAGTCATGAAGATAGCAATAGCAACATACTAAACGATCGGGTGCTAAGCTAATGGAATGGGTCATGTCAATCAGATCATTCAACTAATGATGTGACCTCGTTAATCAAATAACAACTCTTTGTTCATGGTTAGGAAACATAACCATCTTTGATTAACGAGCTAGTCTAGTAGAGGCATACTAGTGACACTCTGTTGGTCTATGTATTCACACATGTATTATGTTTCCGGTTAATACAATTCTAGCATGAATAATAAACATTTATCATGATACAAGGAAATAAATAATAACTTTATTATTGCCTCTAGGGCATATTTCCTTCAGTCTCCCACTTGCACTAGAGTCAATAATCTAGATTACACTGTAATGATTCTAACACCCATGGAGCCTTGGTGCTGATCATGTTTTGCTCGTGGAAGAGGCTTAGTCAACGGGTCTGCAACATTCAGATCCGTATGTATCTTGCAAATTTCTATGTCTCCCACCTGGACTAAATCCCGGATGGAGTTGAAGCGTCTTTTGATGTGCTTGGTTCTTTTGTGAAATCTGGATTCCTTTGCCAAGGCAATTGCACCAGTATTGTCACAGAAGATTTTCATTGGACCCGATGCACTAGGTATGACACCTAGATCGGATATGAACTCCTTCATCCAGACTCCTTCGTTTGCTGCTTCCGAAGCAGCTATGTACTCCGCTTCACATGTAGATCCTGCTACGACGCTTTGTTTAGAACTGCACCAACTGACAGCTCCACCGTTTAAAGTAAACACGTATCCGGTTTGCGATTTAGAATCGTCCGGATCAGTGTCAAAGCTTGCATCAACGTAACCTTTTACGGTGAGCTCTTTGTCACCTCCATATACGAGAAACATATCCTTAGTCCTTTTCAGGTATTTCAGGATGTTCTTGACCGCTGTCCAGTGATCCACCCCTGGATTACTTTGGTACCTCCCTGCTAAACTTATGGCAAGGCACACATCAGGTCTGGTACACAGCATTGCATACATGATAGAGCCTATGGCTGAAGCATAGGGTACATCTTTCATTTTCTCTCTATCTTCTGCAGTGGTCGGGCATTGAGTCTGACTCAACTTCACACCTTGTAATACAGGCAAGAACCCTTTCTTTGCTTGATCCATTTTGAACTTCTTCAAAATCTTGTCAAGGTATGTGCTTTGTGAAAGTCCAATTAAGCGTTTTGATCTATCTCTATAGATTTTTATGCCTAATATGTAAGTAGCTTCCCCGAGGTCTTTCATCGAAAAACTTTTATTCAAGTATCCCTTTATGCTATCCAGAAATTCTATATCATTTCCAATAAGTAATATGTCATCCACATATAATATCAGAAATGCTACAGAGCTCCCACTCACTTTCTTGTAAATACAGGCTTCTCCAAAAGTCTGTATAAACCCAAATGCTTTGATCACACTATCAAAGCGTTTATTCCAACTCCGAGATGCTTGCACCAGTCCATAGATGGATCGCTGGAGTTTGCACACTTTGTTAGCTCCCTTTGGATCGACAAAACCTTCTGGTTGCATCATATACAACTCTTCTTCCAGAAATCCATTCAGGAATGCGGTTTTTACATCCATTTGCCAAATTTCATAATCATAAAATGCGGCAATTGCTAACATGATTCTGACAGACTTAAGCATCGCTACGGGTGAGAAAGTCTCATCGTAGTCAACTCCTTGAACTTGTCGAAAACCTTTTGCGACAAGTCGAGCTTTGTAGACAGTAACATTACCATCAGCGTCAGTCTTTTTCTTAAAGATCCATTTATTCTCAATTGCTTGCCGATCATCGGGCAAGTCAACCAAAGTCCATACTTTGTTCTCATACATGGATCCCATCTCAGATTTCATGGCTTCAAGCCACTTTGCGGAATCTGGGCTCACCATCGCTTCTTCATAGTTCGTAGGTTCATCATGATCTAGTAGCATGACTTCCAGAACAGGATTACCGTACCACTCTGGTGTGGATCTTGCTCTGGTTGATCTACGAGGTACAGTAGTATCTTGATCTAAAGTTTCATGATCATCATCATTAACTTCCTCTCTTATTGGTGTAGTTCTCACAGAAACAGTTTTCTGTGATGTACTATTTCCCAATAATGGAGTAGGTATATTCACCTCGTCAAGTTCTACTTTCCTCCCACTCACTTCTTTCGAGAGAAACTCCTTCTCAAGAAAGTTTCCGAATTTAGCAACAAAAGTCTTGCCTTCGGATCTGTGATAGAAGGTGTATCCAATAGTTTCCTTTGGATATCCTATGAAGGCACACTTCTCCGATTTGGGTTCGAGCTTATCGGGTTGAAGCTTTTTCACATAAGCATCGCAGCCCCAAACTTTAAGAAATGACAACTTTGGTTTCTTGCCAAACCATAGTTCATAAGGCGTCGTCTCAACGGATTTAGATGGTGCCCTATTTAACGTGAATGCGGCCGTCTCTAAAGCATAACCCCAAAATGATAGCGGTAAATCAGTAAGAGACATCATAGATCGCACCATATCTAGTAAAGTACGATTACGACGTTCGGACACACCATTACGTTGTGGTGTTCCGGGTGGCGTGAGTTGCGAAACTATTCCACAATTTTTCAAATGTACACCAAACTCGTAACTCAAATATTCTCCTCCACGATCAGATCGTAGGAACTTTATTTTCTTGTTACGATGATTTTCAACTTCACTCTGAAATTCCTTGAACTTTTCAAATGTTTCAGACTTATGTTTCATTAAGTAGATATACCCATATCTGCTTAAATCATCTGTGAAGGTGAGAAAATAACGATATCCGCCACGAGCCTCAATATTCATCGGACCACATACATCGGTATGTATGATTTCCAATAAATCTGCTGCTCTCTCCATAGTGCCGGAGAACGGTGTTTTAGTCATCTTGCCCATGAGGCACGGTTCGCAAACACCAAGTGATTCATAATCAAGTGGTTCCAAAAGCCCATCAGTATGGAGTTTCTTCATGCGCTTTACACCGATATGACCTAAACGGCAGTGCCACAAATAAGTTGCACTATCATTATCAACTCTGCATCTTTTGGTTTCAACATTATGAATATGTGTATTACTACTATCGAGATTTAATAAGAATAGACCACTTTTCAAGGGTGCATGACCATAAAAGATATTACTCATATAAATAGAACAACCATTATTCTCTGATTTAAATGAATAACCGTCTCGCATCAAACAAGATCCAGATATAATGTTCATGCTCAACGCTGGCACCAAATAACAATTATTTAGGTCTAATATTAATCCCGAAGGTAGATGTAGAGGTAGCGTGCCGACCGCGATCACATCGACTTTGGAACCGTTTCCCACGCGCATCGTCACCTCGTCCTTTGCTAGTGTCCGCTTATTCTGTAGTCCCTGTTTCGAGTTGCAAATATTAGCAACAGAACCAGTATCAAATACCCAGGTGCTACTGCGAGCATTAGTAAGGTACACATCAATAACATGTATATCACATATACCTTTGTTCACCTTGCCATCCTTCTTATCCGCCAAATACTTGGGGCAGTTCCGCTTCCAGTGACCAGTCTGCTTGCAGTAGAAGCACTCAGTTTCAGGCTTAGGTCCAGGCTTGGGTTTCTTCTCTTGAGCAGCAACTTGCTTGCCGTTCTTCTTGGAGTTCCCTTTCTTCTTCCCTTTGCCCTTTTTCTTGAAACTAGTGGTTTTGTTAACCATCAACACTTGATGCTCCTTTTTGATTTCTACCTCCGCGGCTTTCAGCATAGCGAAGAGCTCGGGAATAGTCTTGTTCATCCCTTGCATATTATAGTTCATCACAAAGCTCTTGTAGCTTGGTGGCAGTGATTGGAGAATTCTGTCAATGACGCAATCATCCGGAAGTGTAACTCCCAATTGAATCAAGTGATTATTATACCCAGACATTTTGAGTATATGCTCACTGACAGAACTGTTCTCCTCCATCTTGCAGCTATAGAACTTATTGGAGACTTCATATCTCTCAATCCGGGCATTTGCTTGAAATATTAACTTCAACTCCTGGAACATCTCATATGCTCCATGACGTTCAAAACGTCGTTGAAGTCCCGGTTCTAAGCCGTAAAGCATGGCACACTGAACTATTGAGTAGTCATCAGCTTTGCTCTGCCAGACGTTCATAACTTCTGGCGTTGCTCTTGCAGCAGGCCTGGCACTTAGCGGTGCTTCCAGGACGTAATTCTTCTGTGCAGCAATGAGGATAATCCTCAGGTTACGGACCCAGTCCGTGTAATTGCTACCATCATCTTTCAACTTAGCTTTCTCAAGGAACGCATTAAAATTCAACGGAACAACAGCACGAGCCATCTATCTACAACATAAACAAGCAAGATACTATCAGGTACTAAGTTCATGATAATTTTAAGTTCAGTTAATTTACTTAAGAACTCCCACTTAGACAGACATCCCTCTAATCCTCTAAGTGATTACGTGATCCAAATCAACTAAACCATAACCGATCATCACGTGAGATGGAGTAGTTTTCAATGGTGAACATCAATATGTTGATCATATCTACTATATGATTCACGCTTGACCTTTCGGTCTCCGTGTTCCGAGGCCATATCTGTATATGCTTGGCTCGTCAAGTATAATCTGAGTATTCTGCGTGTGCAACTGTTTTGCACCCGTTGTATTTGAACGTAGAGCCTATCACACCCGATCATCACGTGGTGTCTCAGCACGAAGAACTTTTGCAACGGTGCATACTCAGGGAGAACACTCCTTGATAATTTAGTGAGAGATCATCTTATAATGCTACCGTCAATCAAAGCAAGATAAGATGCATAAAAGGATAAACATCACATGCAATCAATATAAGTGATATGATATGGCCATCATCATATTGTGCTTTGTGATCTCCATCTCCGAAGCATCGTCATGATCACCATCGTCACCGGCGCGCCACCTTGATCTCCATCGTAGCAACGTTGTCGTCTCGCCAATCTTATGCTTCCACGACTATTACTACCGTTTAGTAATCTAGTAAAGCATTACATCGCGATTGCATTGCATACAATAAAGCGACAACCATATGGCTCCTGCCAGTTGCCGATAACTCGGTTACAAAACATGATCATCTCATACAATAAAATCAGCATCATGCCTTGACCATATCACATCACAACATGCCCTGCAAAAACAAGTTAGACGTCTTCTACTTTGTTGTTGCAAGTTTTACGTGGCTGCTACGGGCTTAAGTAAGAACACATCTCACCTACGCATCAAAACCACAACGATAGTTCGTCAAATAGACTCCGTTTTAACCTTCTCAAGGACCGGGCGTAGTCACACTTGGTTCAACTAAAGTTGGAGAGATAGTCTTCCGCAAGCCATCTATGTGCAAAGCACGTCGAGGGAACCGGTCTCGCATAAGAGTATGCGTAAGGTTGGTCCGGATCATCTCAACCAACAATACCGCCGAACCAAAGTATGACATGCTGGTAGGCAGTATGACTTGTATCGCCCACAACTCACTTGTGTTCTACTCGTGCATATAACATCAAACCATAAAACCTAGGCTCTGATACCACTGTGGGGAACGCAGTAATTTCAAAAATTTTCCTACGCACACGCAAGATCATGGTGATGCACAGCAACGAGAGGGGAGAGTGTTGTCTACGTACCAACGCAGACCGACTGCGGAAGCGATCACACAACGTAGAGGAAGTAGTCGTACGTCTTCTTCCCGATCCGACCGATCCAAGCACCGTTACTCCGGCACCTCCGAGTTCTTAGCACACGTTCAGCTCGATGACGTTCCTCGGGCTCCGATCCAGCAAAGCTACAAAAAGGATTGGGCCACCTTGCTGCACTTTATTTACTTTTGTTACTTGTTGCTCGTTACAAATTATCCTATCACAAAAATATCTGTTACCTATAATTTCACTGCTTGCAGAGAATACCTTGCTGAAAACCGCTGATCATTTCCTTCTGCTCCTCGTTGGGTTCGACACTCTTACTTATCGAAAGGACTACGATAGATCCCCTATACTTGTGGGTCATCACCCCCTCCTAGTCCAATTCGGACCAGAGGGAGAGGGGGCGCGCGGCCTGCCCTGGTCTCCTCTCTCTCTCTCTCCACTATGGCCCAATAAGGCCCATACACTTACCGGGGGGTTCCGGTAACCTCCCCGTACTCCGGTAAAATCCCGATTTCACCCGGAACTATTCCGATGCCCAAATATAGGCTTCCAATATATCGATCTTTATGTCTCAACCATTTCGAGAATCCCCGTCATGTCCGTGATCATATCCGGGACTCCGAACTACCTTTGGTACATCAAAACACATAAACTCATAGTCACCGAACGTTAAGCGTGCGGACCCTACGGGTTCGAGAACTATGTAGACATGACCGAGACACGTCTCCGGTCAATAACCAATAGCGGAACCTGGATGCTCATATTGGCTCCCACATATTCTATGAAGATCTTTATCGGTCAAACCGCATAACAACATACGTTGTTCCCTTTGTCATCGGTATGTTACTTGCCCGAGATTCGATCGTCGGTATCTCAATACCTAGTTCAATCTCGTTACCGACAAGTCTCTTTACTTGTTACGTAATGCATCATCCCGCAACTAACTCATTAGTCACATTGCTTGCAAGGCTTATAGTGATGTGCATTACCGAGAGGGCCGAGAGATACCTCTCCGACAATCGGAGTGACAAATCCTAATCTCGAAATACGCCAACTCAACAAGTACCTTCGGAGACGCCTGTAGAGCACCTTTATAATCACCCAGTTACGTTGTGATGTTTGGTAGAACACAAAGTGTTCCTCCGTATTCGGGAGTTGCATAATCTCATAGTCATAGGAACATGTATAAGTCATGAAGAAAGCAATTGCAATATACTAAACGATCAAATACTAAGCTAACGGATGGGTCAAGTCAATCACATCATTTTCTAATGATATGACCCCGTTAATAAAAATGACAACTCATGTCTATGGCTAGGAAACTTAACCACCTTTGATTCAACGAGCTAGTCAAGTAGAGGCATACTAGCAACACTCTGTTTGTCTATGTATTCACACATGTACTACGTTTCCGGTTAATACAATTCTAGCATGAATAATAAACATTTATCATCATATAAGGAAATATAAATAACAACTTTATTATTGCCTCTAGGGCATATTTCCTTCAGTCTCCCACTTGCACTAGAGTCAATAATCTAGTTCACATCGCCATGTGATTTAACACCAATAGTTCACATCACCATGTGATTAATATCCATAGTTCACATCGCCATGTGGCCAACACTCAAAGGGTTTACTAGAGTCAGTAATCTAGTTCACATCGCCATGTGATTAACACCCAAAGAGTACTAATGTGTGATCATGTTTTGCTTGTGAGAGAAGTTTAGTCAATGGGTCTGCCAAATTTCTATGTCTACAATGCATGGAGCTACTTTTGCTAATTGCTCCCAATTTTAATATGTATGCAGATCGAGACTTAGAGTCATCTGGATCAGTGTTAAAACTTGCATCGACGTAACCCTTTACGGCGAACCTTTTGTCACCTCCATAATCGAGAAACATATCCTTATTCCACTAAGGATAATTCTAACTGCTGTTCAGTGATCTACTCCTAGATCACTATTGTACTCCCTTGCCAAACTCAGTGTAGGGTATACAATAGATCTAGTACACAGCATGGCATACTTTATAGAACCTATGGTTGAGGCATAGGGAATGACTTTCATTCTCTTTCTATCTTCTACTGTGGTCGGGCTTTGAGGCTTACTCAATTTCACACCTTGTCATATAGGAAAGAACTCTTTCTTTGACTGTTCCATTTTGAACTACTTCAAAATCTTATCAAGGTATGTATTCATTTGAAAAAACTTATCAAGCGTCTTGATCTATCTCTATAGATCTTGATGCTCAATATGTAAGCAGCTTCACCGAGGTCTTTCTTTGAAAAACTCCTTTATGCTTTCCAGAAGATTCTACATTATTTCTGATCAACAATATGTTATTCACATATATTTATCAGAAATACTGTAGTGCTCCCACTCACTTTCTTGTAAATACAGGCTTCATCGCAAGTCTGTATAAAACAATATGCTTTGATCAACTCATCAAAGCGTATATTCCAACTCTGAGATGCTTGCACCAGTCCATAGATGGATCGCTGGAGCTTGCACATTTTGTTAGCACCTTTAGGATCGACAAAACCTTCTGGTTGCATCATATATAACTCTTCTTTAAGAAATCTATTAAGGAATGTAGTTTTGACATGCATTTGCCAGATTTCATAAAATATGACAATTTGCTAATATGATTCGGACAGACTTAAGCATCTCTACGAGTGAGAAAATCTCATCGTAGTCAACACCTTGAACTTTGTCAAAACCCTTTTTCGACAAGTCTAGCTTTGTAGATAGTAACACTACTGTCCCCGTCCGTCTTCCTCTTGAAAATCCATTTATTTTCTATGGCTTGCCAATCATCGGGCAAGTCAATCAAAGTCCATACTTTGTTCTCATATATGGATCCCATCTCAGATTTCATGGCCTCAAGCCATTTTGCGGAATCTGGGCTCATCATCGCTTCCTCATAGTTCCTAGGTTTGTCATGGTTTAGTAACATGACTTTCAGAACAGGATTACTGTACCACTCTGGTGTGGACCGTACTCTGGTTGACCTATGAGGTTCGGTAGTAACTTGATCTGAAGTTTCATGATCATCATCATTAGCTTCTTCACTAATTGGTGTAAGAGTCACTAAAACTGATTTCTGTGATGAACTACTTTCCAATTCGGGAGAAGGTACAATTATCTCATCAAGTTCTACTTCCCTCCCACTCACTTATTTCGAGAGAAACTCCTTCTCTAAAAAGAATCCATTCTTAGCAACAAAGATCTTTCCTTCAGATCTGTGATAGAAGGCGTACCCAACAGTCTCGTTTGGGTATCATATGAAGACGCATTTCTCCAATTTGGGTTCGAGCTTATCAGGTTGAAACTTTTTCACATAAGCATCGCAACCCCAAACTTTAAGAAACAACAACTTGGGTTTCTTGCCAAACCATAATTCATAAGGTGTCGTCTCAACGAATTTAGATGGTGCCATATTTAATATGAATGTAGCAGTCTCTAATGCATAACCCCAAAAACTATAGTGGTAAATCGGTAAGAGACATCATAGATGTTGGGGAACGCAGTAATTTCAAAAATTTTCCTACGCACACGCAAGATCATGGTGATGCACAGCAACGAGAGGGGAGAGTGTTGTCTACGTACCAACGCAGACCGACTGCGGAAGCGATCACACAACGTAGAGGAAGTAGTCGTACGTCTTCTTCCCGATCCGACCGATCCAAGCACCGTTACTCCGGCACCTCCGAGTTCTTAGCACACGTTCAGCTCGATGACGTTCCTCGGGCTCCGATCCAGCAAAGCGTCGAGGAAGAGTTTCGTCAGCACGACGGCGTGGTGACGATCTTGATGTACTACCGACGCAGGGCTTCGCCTAAGCACTGTAACGGTATGATCGAGGTGGAATTTGGTGGCAGGGGGCACCGCACACGGCTAAGGAACGATTAACTTGTGTGTATTGGGGTGCCCCCTGCCCCCGTATATAAAGGCCAGGGGGAGGGGGTTCGGCCGGCTAGGGGGAGAGGGCGCAGGAGGAGTCCTACTCCCACCGGGAGTAGGACTCCCCCCCTCAATCCTATTCCAATTAGGACTCAAGGGGAGAAAGAGAGAGAAGGGGGGCCGGCCCCTTGTCCTATTCCTAATAGGACTCTAGGGGGCGCCGGCCAGCTAGAGGGCTGCCTCTTTTCTCTTTTCCACTAAGGCCCAATAGGCCCATTAGCCTCCCGGGGGGTTCCGGTAACCCTCCCGGTAATCCGGTAAAATCCCGATTTCACCCGGAACGCTTCCGGTGTCCAAACATAGGCTTCCAATATACCAATCTTTACGTCTCGACCATTTCAAGACTCCTCGTCATGTCCGTAATCTCATCCGGGACTCCGAACAACCTTCGGTACATCAAAATGCATAAACTCATAATAACTATCATCGTAACGTTAAGCGTGCGGACCCTACGGTTCGAGAACAATGTAGACATGACTGAGACATGTCTCCGGTCAATAACCAATAGCGGGACCTGGATGCCCATATTGGCTCCTACATATTCTACGAAGATCTTTTATCGGTCAGACCGCATAACAACATACGTTGTTCCCTTTGTCATCGGTATGTTACTTGCCCGAGATTCGATCGTCGGTATCCAATACCTAGTTCAATCTCGTTACCGGCAAGTCTCTTTACTCGTTCCGTAATACATCATGTCACAACTAACTATTTAGTTGCAGTGCTTGCAAGGCTTATGTGATGTGTATTACCGAGAGGGCCCAGAGATACCTCTCCGACAATCGGAGTGACAAACCCTAATCTCGAAATACGCCAACCCAACATCTGCCATTGGAGACACCTGTAGTACTCCTTTATAATCACCCAGTTACGTTGTGACGTTTGGTAGTACCCAAAGTGTTCTTCTGGTAAACGGGAGTTGCATAATCTCATAGTTATAGGAACATGTATAAGTCATGAAGATAGCAATAGCAACATACTAAACGATCGGGTGCTAAGCTAATGGAATGGGTCATGTCAATCAGATCATTCAACTAATGATGTGACCTCGTTAATCAAATAACAACTCTTTGTTCATGGTTAGGAAACATAACCATCTTTGATTAACGAGCTAGTCTAGTAGAGGCATACTAGTGACACTCTGTTGGTCTATGTATTCACACATGTATTATGTTTCCGGTTAATACAATTCTAGCATGAATAATAAACATTTATCATGATACAAGGAAATAAATAATAACTTTATTATTGCCTCTAGGGCATATTTCCTTCAATAGATTGCACTATATCCAATAAAGTACGGTTATGACATTCGGACACACCATTACGCTGTGGTGTTCCGGGTGGCGTGAGTTGTGAAACTATTCCACATTGTTTTAAATGAAGACCAAACTCGTAACTCAAATATTCGCCTCTACGATCAGATCGTAGAAACTTTATTTTCTTGTTACGATGATTTTCCACTTCACTCTGAAATTTTTTGAACTTTTTAAATGTTTCAGACTTATGTTACTAATACAAGGAGGATTCCACTATGGACATGCAAGTGTATGGGTACTCAAATGTTTTTGCAAAAAGAAAAAAAATCTTATATTGGTGTGCTGCATGTGGGCATGCATGTATCTAGGCCCTGGCTATTAGAGCCACCCTAGCTAGTAGGTCTAGGGTGCAATTTTATTTGTGCAAATAATTATTGGATTAACTCAAATGCCCAAATAAATATTCCAAAAATGATTTATGAGGCTTTCACATATCCCCGTTTAATTTGGGTTTCATGGAACCGTAGACAAGCAACAAATATATAAAGCAAAACAAAAAAGTTACAATACATGCATGTGTTCATGCAGCCATTTTATGAATTGCTACATTTGCTGCACCAAGCGGGTGGGTTTGTTTTCTATTTGGGCCTGCTTTTTGTCACAGTACTCATCAGCCCACGGCCCAATAACGTTTTTTTACTGTGAACTCTACACATGCACTCTGTTAACTGAAGAATTACTGCATTTTTTGATGCGTTTTATGAATTACTAGAATTGCTGCATTATATGAATTGCTACATTTCATTCATCAATTGCTTCACACATGCACTCTGTTAACTGAGAATATCATTGGGTCTGAATATCGTTACCAGAATTTAGGATTTGCTCCACACAAATTCAAATTCAGCTAACAGTAACTGAAACCAGGGACCCCTGACTCTGAAACTAGCTTGAAACACAAAATGAAACGGTAAAAATTTCTAGCGAGTGATGAACATCAAGTAAAAGAAACCCATAGCAATGACACAACAATAAAATGCTCCAGCCATCATATTTGCTTGTTGCTTCAAATTGATCAGCTGCTTTAGTTGCGTGCCCATTTTCTTCAATTCACACTTCACTTCAACACTGTCCATCATCGGATCGGCTCTGTCCACCAAATGTGAGGCGTCTTCCACACCAAGCTGCCCCCCAAAATTGAAATTGAGATCTTGTGCTGAAGCCTGCATTTTCAACCTCTCAACGTACTCATCGATCCACTCGAAATGCCCACATTTCTTCAGAACCTGATAAACAGGGTAAGCAGGGGTCGACGGCGGCATGAACCCTAGATCATATCTACCGCCCAAATTCAACGGAAAAATAAAGAAATAGGGAGAATTTAGATAAGCTGCTTGGTGCGGTACACGGATCTAACTTGCCTCGGCTATGGCCTACTCAAGCATTTGACGAACTCGCGCCCACGGTTTCCATTTTCCTCCTTCACACAAGTCAAATGCTTCAGAGGCTCCATGCACGGGCAATCGGGGCATCTTGTCAATGGCACTGGACCGTATTGCGGCCATGATTGGCGGGAGGCCGAAGTTGAGCTAGACATCACTCGCCGGCGGCGCGCTTCGTTGCCGGAGAAGAGGAAGAATAAGGTGGGGAAAAGGGGAAAGGGGAAAGGGGAAGGGCAGGCAATGGGGGGTGGGCTGGCTCGGGCTCGTGGATGGCTCGGGTCGGGGCACGCTGATGAGCACGAGCATGCTTATGTGGATAAGTTGTGGGTCCTGCACGCATGTGAGTAAGTAGTGGGTCCCACATTCATGTGGATAACTGATGGGTCCTGCGTGTCATAACTCAAACCACTAACCCCTTGTGTTTTGCATTCCATGGTTAAACAGGGCCATGTCACGTTGGAGCTATTGTTGGCCCCAAATAGGTCGCACCAGAGATATTTTCGTCAACTATGTCGCTCCTCATCCAATTCATCTCAAAGATGTCGCACATGAGCTATTGACCCGAAATAAATGGATTTTCTTGCTTGTGAACGCTACCTAGCATGTAGTACTTGTCATTCATAGCATGTAACTTGTCATTCAGACGGTGAAATAAGAGAGGAGAGGTTGCCCATGCCGATGAACTCCAGGGAAGGTTTGGACGTTAGAAAGAAAGATGAGATGTTCCAAGAACAGTAGTTATTATGTGTGTGAATGAATTACAAACAAATTGGCGCCGGAATGACAAGAAAACAAAAAACATTCACAATAGTGAGAGCATTAAGGCGTCTGGCAGTGCCCGGTTCAAAAAACATTCCTCTTTTTCTCTCCTGCGTATGCCCGCTCTGAGCACCCGAGCTAGCTGCCTCGCCGAAGCCCATCCCTGACCTTGCCTAACTCACCGTGCCCCTACCCCGCCACCCCAGTGTGCCTCTGCGACCTCGCCGCCAGTCATTCCCATCCCCGTGGAGGTAAGGGCGCCGACCAAATCTGGTCTTGCTCCCCCATAGCCTCGTACGATAAAGGACTTGCTGGACGAGGAAGTCCTTGATCGGAGGGTTTCCCGCAAATGTTTGGGTGACGGCCAAGTGCCACGAGCCGATGTGGCATCCCGCAACATGGTTAGGGATTTCGGGCGTTGGAGAAATGGAAGGTTTGTTTTTCCAACGTTAGGGACCGTGTGAAGTAATTTCAGCATGCATCGGAGGGTTTTCCGAAAATGTTGGAGTGACGGCCAAGTGCCTCGAGCCGATGTGGCAGGCATCCCACTTGGCTAATGCAGAGTCAATTTGCATTGCGGAGCAATCAATTTGTGGCATTTAGTGTATCAAAATGTACCGGCGATGTAATTAGCAGTAGGAAGCTAAGGTCGGCTAGCCAGCCTAGCCGTTGGGCGGAACCAAAAGGAAAGTGTATATATATTCCTCGCTTTGAAACCGATCGAATCCTCCCTTTCGTTTGGAAAACGAGTCCTTGCCTTCACCTTCCATCCAGTTCGCCGCTCACGCGCCCTGCGAGTACCTGTCGTAGCCCGCCATCCATTTCCCCGCTCACTACGTGCTCGCTGACGAATCGTCCCGCCCGGAGGGTTCTTGGTCCACCCCGCAGGCTCCGCGGCCGACAACATCTCCGCCACCATTGTTTCTTGGAGGGCGCCATCTCCGACCAGCCGGTTTCTTGGCGGGCACTTCTTTGCCCCGACAGGTTTCTTGGAGTCCGCCTTCTTCGACCCGCTGGTTTCTTCGTGGGCTTCTGCTCCGCTCCGCCGTGTTCTTGGAGGCGCCTGCTCTTCCCCGCCGCCGTCTTCTTGGAGGCTCTTACTTTGACACGCCGCCGTGTTCTTGGACTTCCTTGCGCCTCCTTCCCGATGGCCGCCCAAGATCCGAAGGGCGCGTATGGAGTCACCCTCGACCCGGGCATTCAGGTGAGTTGAGTTATTTGCTGCAGCAATTTGGACTTCCGCACGAGGTCGACCATGAAAGTTTGGGGAAATTTGTGGAAGGGCGCGACCACCTCGCGGCCGGTGCTTGCACACGCCGTGCACCTTGCCACGGCACCTCCTCGCGAGTGATTGGCCGGTCATCCCGGGCCATCCAATCAGCGGCGGTGAGGTGCTTTGGCGAGGTGAGCGGCATGCACGAGCACCTGTTCTTGTTGTCTGTTTATTATTCGGAGTTGTTCTTGGCTATTCTTTGTGACGCATTGCAGCACTAAAAACCCTCTTCTTATTTTGTTTTTTTTCCTCGGCGACATCCCAGGACTTCATCCACTCCCTCCACAGCCAAGTCTAGAACATGGACATGGCTTTGTAGGCCCAGAACTCCGTCTTGACAGAGATCTTTAAAAATGGTTTGTGAGGTTGAGGAGCCACAATTTGAACATGTTTATACTAAACCTTTATGCTTATTTTTAACTCATTTTATCATATCACATTCAGAGCTAATATAGTTTTAATAACTTATGACAACATGATGTGATAACGTTGTTAAACATAATAACAAACCCATGTTACATTTGTATTGTTCGTCGTTTAAAATATGCATCCACTGTGCACAATTTAATTGTGTTTGTAATATAAGTGACATTAGATAGTTTTGACACATTACACCTTAAAGATTTAAATCCAATCCCATATATGAGAGAAAATAAGAACAAAAAAATACAGTCTTGAATGTTTTCATGGATTCATTGATGATACTTGCATAAATAGAGTTTATACATTTCTGGTATGAATTTATGGTCTCGAAAAATATCCTGACAGCGATGTCTAGATTATGATTAGGCTTTGTGAATAGAAAATTCTAGAATAAGAATTTTTAATAAAAACAACAGGACTGTCCTTTCCTAGGTAATTTTTGCCATTATGACCCCCACCCATCAAAGGATAAATCCAAAAATACAAATGAGAGGTAAAACTTCTTTTTTAGGGATTTTATTAAAAAAAGTTTATCCAACCCTTCCGAATTTGTATAATATATATATATATATATATATATATATAATCGATAGAATTAAAGTTGTCTTCTGGGCAAACAAGTTTCTTAGGGGTTCTGTCACTATTATTTCATAGACGATATGGTTAATTACGTGACTGATACTTTGATGAGCTTACGACTATAACGACATGCTGAGGGTACCTACACTTGCAGGATGCCTCCATTAACCAGTGGAGTACTATCATGCGAAAAACCCTGGAAGAAAAAACATCTTACTGCCATTACGGCCACTGCCTCACGAAAGCTTAAGACAGAACAAGAGACCTTACACACTGTACAACAAGGTTCACAGGACTAAACCCTTAAAAGACCGTTACCTTCACTAAGTCTACCTTGTTGACAATAGCGATCCACTGAACTTCAACTTCATCCCTAGGGTGCATGATTACATGGGTGACTGGGACTACGACAGCTACTGCCTAAACACCCTCCTGACCCAGACCCGGGGTTTTATCGACCGGCAAACCGGACAGCCCACTGTCTTTGAGCCCGACGTCACGGGGGTTCTGAAACTGCAGGAACAACTCCCAGCACGCGTCCAGGTTCATGGAGCGGTTCATGGTGCTCATCATAGAGTTCGACTTCCCTGGGCTCGTGGCACGCCATCAGCACACCTTGTTTAGGGCTGGGCTACTGCACCTTTTCAACCTTGAGGCCATAATGCATGGGCTAATCTGCGCTCGCAGGAACTCTTGAGAAGATCATGCATGGCGACCTCCAAAGGGAAGAAATGCATAGAATCTCCGGCTCACGGCAGGATTTATAGTGTTTAGCCAACTGATTCATATTCATATTCGTTCGCTTGTGAATATTGCTAGTTGAAACTGTACATGCTATAGGCGAATTTTGCAATATGAATAGTCAGTAGTAGTCTGACCACGGACTCGTTTGCTTGTGATCCCCCCTACATATACAACCTGCCATCTACAAGCACCTCACGTTTCTTGCATGTTCTTCTCTCTTGTTTTTGCCCTTTGATATACTCTAGCAACAGCAACAGGCTCCTTTGCAGGCGCAGCTTCCAGCGTTTTGCCGTTGTCGTGTTTTCTGCATGCGCTTCCACCCTCCCTCCCTCCCTTGCACATCCTTCAACCGCTCCTCGCATGAGCGCCCAATAGATCGATGGCCCAGCCACACATACCTGTACAACATTATCCACTGTTAGGTGCACTAGGATCAATGATTAATAAGGTTCAATATGAGATCTAGTTAGTTTTGTTCAACCATAGGACCATGGCCATCTTCCCACATATATATGTTTCAGCAAGAGATCTAGTGACAATACTCCCTCCGTCCCAAAATAAGTGACTCAAAACCGAGTCACTTATTTTTTGGACGGAGGGAGTACATCAATAACTAGCATACCAAAAAATAGAATACACGGATCAAGTATCGCACAACTTCCAAGCAAACAGAACTTTTTATTGATTCCACTTTCTAGGAGGACAAAGCACAACATGAACCAGTGACAGTCAAGCAAGGATTTTGGAACAAGCCAAACGGGTTTCTACATCCAAAATGCTACAGGCATAAAGTGATCTTTATGACTAGACACTATGAAGGAGCGCGTGGAGCGGTGATCTGTGATCCGCAGCTCTCCCTTGTGATTGAACTTGAGCCCAAATATGGTGATATGGAGCACACAGCCATCATGGTCTCCGAGATCCTGTTCCTCCTCCACTTCCTCCCGTTTCACGCACTCGACGAGGCAGAACTTGCTCGTGCCCATGTAGGTGAGAGAGGCTCCCATGTGCGGCTTCCGGTCCTTGCAGAACAACTTCTCCTTGGTTGTCTGGCAGTCCAGCTGCAACGTTGGAGTCGTGCTGTGGCAGCTGGGGGAGGCAACTTGGCAAGCAGAGATGTAGCCATCCCACCCAAGGCCAACCCAAGCGTTGAGCTCCCTGTCAAAGTGAGCTTGGCCGGTGAATGGCAAGGCCCACTCCCCATGCCATCTCCACACAGAATCCTTGGTGTTGAATGAGTAGGTGCCCATGCAACCTTTGCTAGGTGCCGTCATGAAGTTAGCTGTGGACATGAAGATGGTGCATCCATCCGGGTGTAGTGCATAGGAGTTGACTCGGCGGTGGAACGTTGGCGGTGGTGGCGGCAGAGTCTTCCAGGACCAGCCCTCGGTTGGATGTTGCAGCACATCCGGGGCGGTGGACCCCCATGACATGACCCCAAAGGAGTGTTGTTTCACGCGGAAGTGGTAAGATAATGCATAGAGCATCTCATCAACGACCACGGTGATGCCGAAGCCACAGACCATGTCAGCAGGGGCATGGGCGCCAATCGTCATTGCGGCCGTCTTGGTGTCGTAGATGAGGCTGCATCGCTGGTTCATGAAGGTGAAGATCTTGGTGCCCATGGCAGAGAACGACATGCCGGGATGGGGTACAGTGCCAACCGGGCACTCTAACCGCAGGGTCGGAGGCTCCGGGAGGTGCCGGGCAGCGCTGCTGTGCTGGTCGTCAGAGTCAGAGTTGGAGTCGAAGCTGTCGGCTTGGATCTTGTGGATGCTGTACCCCTTGGTCCAGTCATCCAACACGAGGTACAGATGCTTGAGCCGCCGCGACCTCTTTTCACCACCATCGCCGGCATGTCCCCGGCGCTTATTAGACATCCCCACTGCGACTTGACAGAAGACCTAATAATAATAACACAGTAATCTATCTAATAATTCTCCTCCTGCTGCAGCTCTGTGTTCACCAATCAAGCGTTCGAGCCTTGAATTTATGATGCCGCTGCCGCCCTGCAAAATCAGAGTGTTAGAATCGGAATTGGAGGGAGTGGATGAGTTGGATTCCGAAAACGATTAGCAATCTGGTGGCGTGACGGAGACGACGGCCAGATGAGACGAGATCGGTGGTGAACACCTACCCAAATCAATTCGCAGCTAGCAATCACGGAAGGAAAGGGATCTGTGTACCTGCCCTGCCTGCGGTGAGGGCGAATCGGGGACGGACGATGGCGCCAGACTGCGCCGCCTCGCCTCCCCGTCAAACCGGTGCGCCAGAATCAGCCCTCCAAGAATCAGTCCGGCGGCGGTGGAGTTAGCGCGACGGAGAGCGGCCGCCCAAGACCCAGGAAATATATGGCTGGTGTTTTCTTAGCAGAAAAGTATTCGTGGACGCTTCCCTTCCCGTGCGCTCGCTAATCGCCCCGCTAATGCGCGGGTTACAGCATCTCTAAAATCGTTTTAGAGAATATGCTGTAAAACATTTTTACAATATTTTTACTGGATAACGTGTGTACAGAAGAGATCCCGTATAAATCCTTCACGTCAAGTGTGGAGCCCACTAGTCAGTAGTATAATTACCTATCCATATCGTTTTCCTATCTTCCTCCCGACGAAAGGAAAAGTGATCTAGCTTTCGGCTCGCGCTCCACCGCCGTTCTCCGGCGGCTCCCCTCGTCAACGACCCTGGTTGTCGGCGGTGAGGAAGGGTCGTCGGATCCACGCGTGTGGATAGTTTTAGGCCGAAATACCTTAGTTTTTTAGGCTGTTCATTGTCTTGCCTTCGGCGACGGCGATGGTGGCGAAAAAATTCTTCAAATCCTCCTCAGATGAGATGATTGGTCCTATCGTTGGGGATGAATTTGGAATCCAGTCTGTTCAAGCAAAGATGGTGTGGCGGCGGCATCCTCGTGGTGGATATGTGTCCTCGGGCTCCACCGTTGCGACGGCGTCTGCTCCAGCGTCGGCGCGGAGTTTGGAAGATAATCCAGGAGCGGATGCATATTGTGGTCTGCATCGACAACATCTGAAAGACGGAACGTGTGCCGGGTTCATGGTTGATGGATGGCAGGTGTGATTTCCTCCTTCAGCGTCTTAGTCATGGTGGGGTGTCAGATCTGGAGTTTGATGACGTGTCCGGGGTTTTGCCTCGGCCTGATTTGTTCAACGTCAGTGGCTTCATTTTTAGGGAGCCACCTTGGAGGTCCTCAAAGATATTCGTTTTCCAGGGGAATGAGCCAACCCACACAAGAGTGCCTACTAGCTTGTCACGAACGCAGAGGAAAAGAAGTAAGATACCCCCGCCCCCGAGCCGGGACCCCTTCTTCTTGTACCGCTAGTGGTCTTGGATGAAGAACCACAAGAGCAACCTGAGGTAGTCGAGGAGGAGCCACAAGAGCAAGATGGAGGTTAAAATAAGACAGGGCGCGGTCAGCGAGAGTTCATTATTGGGGACAGACAGACTGGCAAAACAGCAGCTGCTTATTAGCGATGGAGCCGCGTCGAGTTCGGGTGAGGAGGTGGTTCGTCATTCTATTCTTCGGTGGCTGCTTTGGTGGTGCCGGAGGCAGGTGATAGACGTTGATGTCAAACTCAGAAATGTTCTGTTATCTTTTCAGTTTTGTCATGTTGGTTTTTATGTGACTTGTATTCTGATCTTTATCATATAAATGAGACACGTATTACCATGCAAAAAAAATAGTCAGTAGTATAATTTATAATAAGGTCCCTGCAAAATAGCATAAAGCCCCCTACAAGGAAAATAACTCAAACTGCAGCGAGCAGCTTTGTATCAAACTGCAGCGAGCAGCTTTGTATCAGCCATCATTTGTATCAGCCACCAGACACTAAATAATTAAGCCCACCCATCAATCAGAAAGCACTCATCCACAATGTGAAGCTCAAGTTTGTTCGTTTTGTCTGGCTTCCTTCTTCTCTGTAAGAGCACACCCCTTCCTGATCTAACCTTCTTTAAGGAAACATTAGCATAAATTATAATGTTATAGTATGTCTTTGTAATTGTGGACAAAGATACTTTGCTGTCACTAGAAATCATGTACCTAAAGTATTCAAGTGAGTTTATGTTAAAATGTTATAGTATGTCTTTGCAAGTGACTGGAAATAATGTTATTCACTTGTGAGCACTATATGGAATTAAAACATAGGAGCGCTCTGCTTGTTAGCCTCTACTCTACTTCTCTCTTCCTCGGATTACTGCAACTCCACTAGTTATATTTTTTCTAATACCTGAGTATTCTGAAATATGCAACAAGAGTGGTGCTTTGCTGGTGGAAGAAAAAAAAATACACACACAAGAGTATTCTAAACCCTGCAAACCAGTAAGTTGTTTTCCTTAATTACTTTCGAAATCCCACTGTCTTCAAAAAGCAAAGCAGGCTTGATTAAGAAGGCTCTCAAGTCACGTATACAATATTAGTAAGTTAAATATAGCTAGTAGCTCTGCTGTACACTGCAAAAATTTCCTTTAGAAAAAATCTACTCCCTCCGTTCACTTTTGTAAGTCGTTTCAGACAACTCAAAATGGGTTGTTTTGCACATCGTCTAAAATGTCTTCAAAGTCTTATAAAAATGAACAGAGGAAGTATCCATCCCGGAAAACAAGGTACAGCTCGACATTAACTTGATTGCAGCTCGATGTAATAAGCAATTTCTTGAAATAGGCTTTCGCCTCACTTTTATAAATAAAGCAACCATCATGTCCATACAGCTAGCAACAAATCACGAAGGAAAGAAAGTCTGCTGAGGCAACGGCACATGCAGTTCACATGCATCCATTTGTATGGGCAACGGCACAAGTAGTTCACCCTGGTGTCTGAACGCCGGTGCTCCAGACTTCACCTGCATCCAGGTTGTGCTGGACGAGCTCGGCCACGGCGGCTACATCCACGTGCTTGACTTCAACATTAGCGTCGGCTAGCAGTGGGCGTCGCTAATGCAGGAGCTGGCCCAGCACTGCCCCGGCGCCGCCGCGCTCAAGGGTGCTGCCGTCCACGCATCACCCGCTCGAGGTGCAGCTCATCCACGAGAACCTCGCCAACTTCGCCGCCGAGCTCGGGGACCCCTTGCAATTCGTCGTCCACCTGCCCGCCGGCTCAGTTCATGCCGCTGCGATACCATCGTTCCTTCACCTGGTCTGTGCTAAGCTTGTCAGGCACACGTCCAGCACCGCCTACCATTTCGTCAAACATCTGCCGTGCAACATGAACACCATAGATGACGTCATCTTCGACTCAATACCACCTATCAAGTGATTAAAACCACTTAGAGGTGGACATTTATCTGATTTCCCAGATTTTTGGGGGGTAAAAAACCTGTTTTAGAGTTTGGAGGGTATTTGATGCCAAGAGCCACATTTGAGGGGGAAATCTATACTTTCTCTTTTATTTTTCAGGTAAGCACAACCCATCTACTATCCTCATTTGTTATTGTCCAGGCCCAGTCATCTTCTGACCCCATCGCACGTAGCCCAGCCTTCTCTTTTCTTGGACCGGCCGTCATCCTCGAAGAGGGGACGTCCTATGTGACGCATTCTGCGTCAAGTAGGTGCGGCGTCGCATAGGGAGCATTCTGCGTCAAGTAGGTGCGGCCTCGCACAGGGAAATCCCTATTTGCCGCATTATGCGGCAAAGTGTCGACCTGCCGCACACCATCGATCGTTCGTGGGCCGGCCCATGACGGATGGTTCCTATAGAGAAAATTCCCCAAAAAACGAAGAGAGCGAGCGAGGAATCGAACCTCAGACCTCCCCCCACTCGTGGAGGTGGGTTGCTAGCCACTGCAGCTTAACAACGCTAGTGTCATGCCATGCAAGAGGGCGTCTATTATCTGTTTCTTTTTTTTCGCGTTTTTGTTTTTCTGTTTCTTTCTTTCTTTATTTTTTTATAAAAATCTCAATTTTAAAAAAAGTTCAGTATATTCGATACTTTGTTCGGTTTTAAAAAAGATGTTCCATTTTTTTTCAGGTTTCAAAAAAAATCATTCTTTTCAAAAAATGTACAAAATTTTGTTTGTGTTTCCAACATTTGTTCGTAGTTTCAAATTTTGTTTGTGATTTTCAAAAAATGTTTGCATTTCCAAATTTGTTCATTTTTTTAATTTTTATTGGATTTCACATTTGTTCCCATTTTAAAAAAAAAATCGTGTTTTTCAAAAATTTGTTCGCATTTTCAAAAATTGTTCACAGATTCAATAAATGGTCAGCTTTTCAACTTATTGTTCAGAAATTTTCAAAAATGTTCCTGTTTTTAAAATTGTTCACGTATTCAAAATATTTGTTTGGAGTTTAAAAATTTGTTCGTGTTGTTTGACAAATGTTCAAACTTTGGCACATTACTTACCTTAAAATTGTTCATAATTTCCAAGATTTGTTCTGGCACTCTTTTTATTCTTAGATATTAGTGTTGTAAATCGGACAATTGAAAACTTGTAATCATTAGCATGCAGGGAAACTGAATAAAGCAGTGCATAGCTTTTTCAATTTTTTTGTTCACATATTCAGAAAATGTTCCTGTCTCCGTTTTTTTCTTCTTCAGGAATTCAAGAAATGTTGATACTTTTTCAAAATATACATTAAAAAACGTTCACCCCAGTAACTAATTCAGATTCGCTACAATAGCTAATTTGCTACAGTACTGGTTCCAGTTCGCTACAGGATACCGTTTGTGTTTTACATTTATGGTTAGTTCTTTAAGCTATGCACTGCTTTATTGAAACAGCACTGGTTAGATGGAGTGGCTACTAATGCGTGCTAGTACGCAGCTGGTCTGAGGTTCGATCCCTGGGGTCACGCGCGTTTCATTCTCGCACAGAGCAGCTGACTGGCGGGCTTTCTGGGCCGCGACGTGCGTATTTCACTGTTTCTCTGCCTGGGACCGCCCATGATGGAAACAAATCGGCAGCGCGCATAAAAAAGAAAGGCGCCCTCCGACAGGATCGAACAAAGGATCATGCGCTCCTACCGGTTGAGCTACCAAACGTATTTGAACATGAAGCACCGTAAATTATTAACATTGTTTAAAATTGCGAACACAGTTTGACAAAATCCCATTTTTTTCTTCCAAATTTGAGTAATTTTATGAACGTACGTTTTTTTCTTTCAAAAAATGCAAACAAATTCTATGAGAACAAACAAATTCTATGAAAACAAACAATTTTTTGAATCTTGAGAACAAATTTGAAAGCGTGAACTATTTTTCAAAGCATGGACATTTTTTGAATCTTGAGAACAAATTTTGAAACGGAGAACAATTTTGAAAAATCCCGAACAAATTTGGAAGCACAAACAATTTTTTAAAGAACGAATATATATTGAATCTTGAGAACAAATTTTGAAATGGAGAACAATTTTGAAAAATCCCGAACAAATTTGGAAGCGGACATTTTTTGAATATGTGAACAAAAAATTGAAATCCAGTACATTTTCTGAATTCCAGAAGTTTTGAACTGTTTTTTGTGACGAGAATTTTTTTTTATTTCGAGAGCATTTTTTGGAAACACGAACAAAATCTGAATTTTTTGATTTTTTTTAAAAAGAGAAGAAAAGAAAAAGAAATGAAAAAGGAAATCCAAAATATTTTGTGAAACTGCGAACATGTTCTTAAAAATAAAAATAAAAGGAAACACAAAACGAAAAAATGAAAAAGAAAAAAAGAAAAAAAGAAAAGAAAATAAACAAAAAAAGTGGAAAACTAATAAAAGAAAAAAGACAATTCATGGAACCTTCTTGAAGGTTCACAAAACCAGAGTGGGCAGTTTGTAAGTGGGCCGGCCCAAAAGCATCGCTCGGCGCTCGCCCCTGTGCTAAGCGCCGGCACTTTGCCGCAATGAGCGGCCAATAGGATTTTCCCTTGAAGAGTCCGTTGTCCGCTGGGTGTACGGTGCAGAGGCCGCCGAGGAAGCGACACCCAGGGAAAGGAGGACGGAGGGACCCGCGATGGCGGCGGCGGCGGAGCTATTTCCTCCCTCTCGCGCCTCGTCTCGGCCTAAGTATGAAGCGGAGGTATCATGGGGCTGCTGCCACTCGACGTATCGACCACCTCATGTCGATGCAGTGTCGGGACTGCCTGACTGTCCAATCTCCTGGTATGATCTCTCTCCCTCTGAGCTCTGATCCCCTTCTCGTCGTCACCGCTAGGAGACGGAAAGCTTGAGGTTAGGATCGTTTTGTGATCGTCTCTATGAACATATTTGGGTGGTCAACACCTGAACCTCTATCAAAATCGATTTTCAGTTACTGAATTCATAAAACATTGAAGCTCTCAAATGAAAAATATATAATAGAGCATGCCCTCTCCATCTAGCCATCCATTTTTCGCATCGCGATTCGTGCAAGTATATTTTTTTTTGTTTCTCCCACACAGAACATATCTTGAAGTTCAAACCTATAAAGCGTGGCAAAGCTTTCTAAATAGAATCGAGGATAAATCTTTCAGATTTTTTTGTCAAACATAAATATATAAAATATGTTTTGTATGATGAAAAAAAATCATATTTTTAGTATTTATGTCGGACAAAAAAATTTGAAAGATTTATCCTAAATTCTAGTTAGAAAGCTTTACCACGCTGCAAAGGTTTAAACTTCAAGATATGTTTTATATGAGAGAAACAAAAAAGAAAAAAAATTATATAAAAAGTTAGTTGTGTCGCACGGATCTTAAATCAATATTGGAAAGATAGGATAGCAGGGCCAGGGTGCAGATGCTCTAAAAATTCATGTCGGTTCTCAAACAGAGCGGCATTCAGGCTCAGGGCCAAAACTTGCAGAGCTACGCCATAAGGGCATCTCCAGCCGTTCGGCCCCCCAGGACGCCTAAATAGAGCGGCCTGGGGGCGTGCCGGCGGTAGTTCGGCCCCTGGGGGCGACCTAGCACCCAGTCACGCCCCCACGCGCCGGCCCCAGGATGCAGGAATTTTAAACTTGGTCGTTCCCGCTCACAAAAGACGCTGCAAATCCGGCGATCGAACGTAGTCTGGCGTTACAAAAAACAGAGTTCGCTTGCGCAATGATTCACTCGGCGGGGTCTGCTCCAGGCGTTGGCGGAGTCGGCGTGCGCGGGCTCGGCGGTGTCGGTGCTGCTTCGGTGCTGGGCTGAGTCGGCGCGGTTTCGGCACTGCTGGGCGGCGACGTAGAGGCGTCATTTGGGATTGGCGTCCGGGTGGTCGTGGGCGTCGTGGGCGTCGTCGGCGTTGCCGTCGGCAGCTCGTTCAGGATGAGGCCGCGCTGCACCAGGTACCACGCCTTGAGCTTCTCGTCGTTGCTCTGGAGCATGTCCGCCCCGCCCATCAGAAAAGCCATGTCGGTGTTCCTCTTCTTCGCGGCGACGTTCGTCCGAAGCAGGTCGAGTTTGATGGCGTTGTTCTTCATCAGCGACGACCACCGCGCCTCGGTCTTCTCTTCGCGCAGGACGGCCCGGGCCTGCGCGTCGGCGAGGCAATGCTCGATGGACTCCTGCACTCGCGCGGTTGCCGCGTCGGCGTTTTTCCCCTTCTTCGCCAACTTGTGGCCGTCCGGCCGCCCCTCTGACGCGCCCGGAGTCGACGCGTCCGGCTTGTATGTCTCCTTGGCCTTGTCGAGGGCACGCCGGACTTCCGCCCACTTCTCGCACTTGTCAATGCGCTTGCAGACGTGGAGGTGCTTGAAATCGGCGTCTTGGTTGTCGCCCCGATACATGGCGAACATACACATCAGCTGATCCTCGACGCTGGCGCCGCTCTCTGGGCGAGCCGCGACCTCCTCGATGATTCCATGCCATTTGTTGCACGCCAACTGGACACGGCCCCAATGGTTCGCCATCGCCTTGGAGCCGCGCTGCATGTAGACGCCTTTGAAGTAGGGGTCGACGAGCTTCCGTTCGTCGAACTCGGCCTTGATGCGGTCCCAGTACGTCTCCAAGCTCTAGTTCGCGCCGGTGGTCGGGTCGAGGCAGACGACTTTTCATGCTTCGGCGAGGCATTCCTCCTCCTTGGACGTCCACTTGATGCGCGGTTCGCCTGACCTGGCCGCCCGCTTCTTCTTCTTCTGGCGCCCCTTCGCCGGAACAGGAGCCGGCTCATCCTCCTCCTCCTCCTCCTCCTCCTCCTCCTCGGGTTCCTGCGCGTCCTCGCCGTAGACGTAGCCGAGCTCGGCCTCCATGTCGCCGCTGAGATCCACTACCTCGTCCTGGGTGGCGAACCCGGGAGAGGCGGCGGCCGCGGTCGATCCTGTCGCGATGATGTCGTCCATGTCTGCTCCCGTGTCGTCGGCGTCGCCGAGGTGCGAGAAGGGCAGAGGTCCACGGTAGAGATGGGGCGTCGGCGTGGACGCGTAGGAGGCGGGCGGCGAGTAGTTGTATGGAGGGTACTGCACGCCGACGAAGGCGAGCGGGGGCGTGCGCGTAGCGTGACCATGAGGGAAGGTCACGTTCGGGTTGAACCCACCGTGCGCGTCGCCGTCGGCGTAGCCGGGCGACGATGAACCCCATGGAGATCCGGCGCCTTGCTGTCCCCGGGGCGCGTACTGGGCGTGGTTGACGACGGGTGGATTCATCCCCGCCTGGTCGACCGAGGAAGACGCCGCCAAGCGCGCCGCGTTGTCGCGGGCCTTCTTGGCCATGGCCCTGTTCCGCCTGTCGGCGGTGACTGCTTCGCGCCGCTGAACTTCCACCCTCCACTCGGCGTTCGACATGCCCAGCGGCTTTGATGGCGGCGCCCTCGGCTTCCTCTGCTTCGGCTGGACCACGGCGCCAGTCGCGTTTGCCGCCGCGCGCGGCATGGTGTACTTCTTCGGCGGCATGGCGGCGACTGGAAGGCGAGCGGGAGGGGGTTTGGCGGGAGAAAGGGGGAGAATGGCGGGAGGAAGGCGAGCGAGCGGGAGAGATGCGAGGGAAAAGCGTCAACAAACGGCGGGAAAAGGCCCTCGGGTCGCCTCCAGGGCGGGCCCACGCGCCTTTTTCGCTTGCGCCGGCTCCCCAAGCGCCCCCTAGGGCGCCGGGTTCGGCCTGGGTCCGCCGGCACCAGTTTTGGCCCGAGCCGGCGAAAAACGGCCTTCTGGAAACGCGACTGGGGCCTTTTTTTGACGCCGGCGCGGCAAAATCGCCTGGGGAGGCCCTGTTGGGGGCGCGGCTGGAGATGCCCTAAAATGTGGTTGCTAAATGGTTACAGAATACTTATGTTACAGGTAGAATATCACTGGCCGACATATGCTAAATATATAGAAAGCATATAAGTGATACCCTACTGTATGGTACTAGTAAAATCTAACAACACATTTTGGTACAGTCGGTTCAGTTTTAGTCTCTAGAAGTTGGTTTTAAAGTTGAGATCAGTTTGATACTAAAATCTAACGACACATTTTGCTTTACTTTACTATGTTAATCATCATTTTAATGGCAAAGTGGCGATGAAATATCCTACTGCGTGTTTTGGAATCATGTGTGGAAAAAGGAAATTCCGGCCAAACAGAACTCATCGTTGGGTGTACGTTATTGCTGTAGAAAATTCTTTGCTCCTGGAGGAACGTTAGCAGGAGTATGTGGCTGCCATTTCCTGATGCGTGCTGCCTACAGTCACCAAGCAAAGACATACTTGTCTCACTTGAGTTTAAAATCAAGGTCGTGGTCAAGGTCTTGCGTCTAGGTAGAACCAAACAAAGATATACTTGAGGTTAGGCATGCCGATGTCCCTGTACCGGTGCCGAGGGGCAAGGGCAGGAATCAGCTGGGATTAACATGGGCCACAGCTCCAGACGTTGCTGCACGTCATAAATAGACCGACTCCGCCCGTACTGAGCCAACGAACATACACAATTGACCTTACCACACATCCGACACTCGAGTGAAATGACAATCCCTTCATACACTCTGGCCATGCTGCTGATGGCCACCAGCTTGTTTATGACCCCGCTCATGGTTGTTTCATCTCCGGCTCCGAGCAACAACACTGACCTTGCCGCGCTGCTGGTTTTCAGATCCCAGTTATCCGATCCTTTGAGCATCCTTGCAAATAACTGGACAAGTGATGTGTCCTTCTGCCACTGGACCGGCGTGTCATGCAGCCGCCGCCACCACCAGCGTGTCACTGCTTTGGAGCTGCCGAACGTGCCCCTCCAAGGAGAGCTCAGCCCTCACCTCGGTAACCTCTCTTTCCTCCATGTACTCAACCTCACCAACACGACCCTCACCGGCTCCATCCCAGCTGATCTTGGAAGGTTACCACGCCTTAGATATTTGGATCTTGGCCATAATACTTTATTAGATATCATCCCTCATTCAATTGGAAACCTCTCGAGGCTCCAATTTCTCGTCCTAGATTTCAACCAACTCTCTGGACAAATCCCAGATGAGCTACGCAACCTAGGTAGCCTTAGGTACCTCTCTATGAAAAAAAATTACATGACAGGCCTCACACCGAATTTCTCATTTGACACCACACCTTCACTGTGCCAGATAGACATTGGGAACAACAATCTGTCTGGGCCAATACCAGATGGTATTGGTTCGTTGCTCATGCTTCAGTTTCTTGGTTTGAGATATAACCAGCTATCAGGTCCGATACCTCGTACCATCTTCAACATGTCCAGGCTTGTGGAGATGCGCCTAGGAAACAACAATCTTATAGGTCCTATACCTTTCAACAGAAGTTTTAGTCTCCCCATGTTGCAAACATTTGATATCTTTAAGAACAGATTGACAGGTCAAATTCCATTGGGCCTTGCATCATGCAAGCACCTTCGGATACTTAATATAGGAGGAAACCTCTTTGAGGATGTCGTGCCAACATGGTTGGGTGAGCTGCCACATCTTACGGGAATTTCTATGGGTTGCAAAGGTATTGTTGGTCCAATCCCTGTTGTGCTCAGTAATCTCACCGTGCTGAACTTCATTGATATCTCATACTCCAATCTAACTGGAGAGATTCCGGTGGAATTGGGCAAAATGACACAACTCACTGATCTACGCCTTCAAAACAATCAACTAACAGGAGGGCTTCCAGCTACACTATCAAATCTAAGTAATATTGTACATTTACACCTCGACGACAATATATTGTCTAGCTCCATACCAGAAGGCATTGGCAACCTCACCATGTTGTACTTCCTTTATCTATCTAATAACCGTCTATCTTCGCCCATACCATCAACCTTGTTTTACCTTAATAACCTTACCAGACTCGAACTGTCCAATAACCTCCTAACCGGTACATTACCTTAACCATATACAAACTATGGTCCGAATAGATCTTTCTTGTAACCTCATGGCTGGTAGGCTCCCAATTTCATCTGGATAGGTGGCTGCAATGACATTAACCTTTTTTTGTTACGGGGCAATGACATTAACCTGACTAAATCTTTCATACAACTCTTTCGAGGATTTAGTCCCAGACTCTTTCAGACGCTTAGCCAACTTAGCCACATTGGACCTATCATCAAACAATCTTTCAGGCTCAATTCCAAAGTTCCTGGCCAACTTCACATACCTTACCTATCTGAACCTATCCTTTAATAAATTAGAAGGGCAAATACCATATGGAGGTGTTTTCACAAACCTCACACTGCAATCTTTGATTGGGAATGTTGGGTTGTGTGGTGCTCCTCATCTAGGGTTCTCACCATGTCTAGACGAGACTCATGGTCAACGCTTCCTCAAATTTATACTTCCTGCTGTCACCATAACAATTGTTGCCTTTGCTGCCTTTTTATACCTAATGTTGGGAAAGAAAAAGAAGCAACCAAATGTTATGACTCCTACTGACATGGCTGATCCGATCAGCCATAGGTTGGTATCCTACAATGAGATTGCTCGTGCCACTGGAAATTTCAACGAGGACAACCTACTTGGAGTTGGAAGTTTCGGCAAAGTTTTCAAGGGCCAATTAGATGATGGTTTGATGGTTGCAATAAAAGTGCTCAATATGCAATTTGAGCAAGCTGTGAGGAGCTTTGATGTTGAATGTCAGGTGTTGCGGTTGGCTCGGCATCGCAACTTGATACAGATATTGAATACCTGTTCCAATTTGGATTTCAGAGCACTGCTGCTTCAATACATGCCCAATGGTAGCTTGGAAGCATACTTGCACACTGGAAATAGTGAACCACTAGGATTCATCAAGAGAATGGACATTATGCTTGGTGTGTCGGAGGCAATGGAATATCTCCACCACCGTCACCATCAAGTTATCCTACACTGCGACCTAAAGCCTAGCAATGTCTTATTCGACGAGGACATGACGGTGCATGTTGCAGACTTTGGCATTGCAAAGTTACTTCTAGGTGATGACAACTCCATGGTTTCAGCGAGTATGCCAGGGACAATTGGGTACATGGCCCCAGGTATGCACTTGCTACGACCTTGCTCTTGTAATTCCTTTGCCAAGAGGTTAGCTAGTAGTTTGGTTATCTGACTGTTGAATTTTTCTTTTGAGCAGAGCTTGCTTACATGGGGAAGGCATCACGGAAGAGCGACGTGTTTAGCTTTGGCATCATGCTGCTCGAAGTCTTCACCGGGAAGAGGCCCACGGACCACATGTTCATCAGAGAATCCAGCCTTAGGCAGTGGGTTTTACTATCATTTCCGGCTAAGCTTGTCGATATCATCGACGCAAAGCTGCTGCAAGATGATGAGATAAGTAGTCGTGTTTTCCATCACCAACTAAATACTGCTGAATCAGCATCGTCCTCCACTGCCTGCAACGGGGACTTCCTTGTGTCGATATTTGAGCTGGTCTTGAGTGTTCAAGTGATTCCCTTGATCAGAGAGCAAGCATGAGCGACGTGGTTGTGAGGCTGAAGAATATCAAGAAGGATTACTCTGCTTCCATGGTAGCAGCACGAGGAGCGCATCAGCCTCGTCATTGATACTGGCATGTGTTCGGCCCTACTACATATCAGTGTTATGTATGTGTGTAGTACACCAGTTTCCTCTTTCCTTATTCCCATACCAAGTGAAGCATGAGGCTTTGCGCGCTGCTACATTTTCGTTCATCATATATATACTGTACCTAGCTATCACAGTTGTTACTTGATGGTTAATTACCTGGATCTGTAATACCGCAATCAATTTACAAGCACACATGATTTGCCTGGATCACGTCGGTTTGTCATACAGGCGGGGAGATTGGTCCCAGAAGGGATGAAGGCACACCGCCGACTGAACCATGTTTTTTTCTTTCACTGGCACACTAGTGCAGAACCGGGCAATAGCACCGGTTCGTAAGGCCCTTTAGTGCCGGTTCCGTAACCGGCACTAAAGTGTGGGCACTAAAGGCCCTCCCCCTTAGTATCGGTTCAGCACGAACCGGTGCTAAAGGGCAACCACGTGGCACGAGCCAGCTCCGGGGGCCGGAAGCCCTTTAGTACCGGTTGGTAACACCAATCAGTATTAAATGTTTGTGGGTTTTTGTTTTATTTTTTCTTTTTCATTTAAATTTGTGTTATCAATTTAATTTAGGATTGTTTTACGTTATAATGAGTTGTTATACTTGATATGATATGGATATGGCATATATATATATAATATATATATATATATATATGCTGGAAATATGCCCTAGAGGCAATAATAAATAAGTTATTATTATATTTCCTTGTTCATGATAATCGTTTATTATCCATGCTGGAATTGTATTGATAGGAAACTCAGATACATGTGTGGATACATAGACAACACCATGTCCCTAGTAAGCCTCTAGTTGACTAGCTCGTTGATCAATAGATGGTTACGGTTTCCTGACCATGGACATTGGATGTCGTTGATAACGGGATCACATCATTAGGAGAATGATGTGATGGACAAGACCCAATCCTAAGCATAGCACTAGATCGTGTAGTTCGTATGCTAAAGCTTTTTTTAATGTCAAGTATCATTTGCTTAGACCATGAGATTGTGCAACTCCCGGATACCGTAGGAGTGCTTTGGGTGTGCCAAACGTCACAACGTAACTGGGTGGCTATAAAGGTGCACTACGGGTATCTCCGAAAGTGTCTGTTGGGTTGGCACGAATCGAGACTGGGATTTGTCACTCCTTGTGACGGAGAGGTAACTCTGGGCCCACTCGGTAGGACATCATCATAATGTGCACAATGTGATCAAGGAGTTGATCACGGGATGATGTGTTACGGAACGAGTAAAGAGACTTGCCGATAACGAGATTGAACAAGGTATCGGTATACCGACGATCGAATCTTGGGCAAGTAGGGATTGATTAAGTCCTTGACATCGTGGTTCATCCGATGAGATCATCGTGGAACATGTGGGAGCCAACATGGGTATCCAGATCCCGCTGTTGGTTATTGACCGGAGAACGTCTCGGTCATGTCTGCATGTCTCCCGAACCCGTAGGGTCTACACACTTAAGGTTCGATGATGCTAGGGTTATAAAGGAAGTTTGTATGTGGTTACCGAATGTTGTTCGGAGTCCCGGATGAGATCCCGGACGTCACGAGGAGTTCCGGAATGGTCCGGAGGTAAAGATTTATATATAGGAAGTCCTGTTTTGGTCACCGGAAAGGTTTCAGGGTTTATCGGTAATGTACCGGGACCACCGGGAGGGTCCCGGGGGTCCACCAAGTGGGCCCACCAACCCCGGAGGTTTGCGTGGGCTAAGTGTGGGAGGGGACCAGCCCCAGGTGGGCTGGTGCGCCCCCCACAAGGGCCCAAGGCGCCTAAGAGGTGGAAAGGGGGCAAACCCTAAGGGGGTATGGGCCTTAGGGCCCATCTAGCTGCGCCTCCCTCTCCTTCCCCTCTTGGCCGCCTCCCCTTTCCCATCTAGGGCTGCCACCCCCCCTAGGGGTGGGAACCCTAGAGGGGGCACACCCTCCTCCCTCTCCCCTATATATAGTGAGGCCTAGGGGCTTCCCATAACACGCGATTTGATCTCTCTCGTTGGTGCAGCCCTCCCTCTCTTTCTCCTCATATCCCGTGGTGCTTGGCGAAGCCCTGCAGGATTGCCACGCTCCTCCACCACCACCACACCGTTGTGCTGCTGCTGGATGGAGTCTTCCTCAACCTCTCCCTCTCTCCTTGCTGGATCAAGGCGTGGGAGACGTCACCGGGCTGTACGTGTGTTGAACGCGGAGGTGCCGTCCGTTCGGCACTAGGATCATCGGTGATTTGGATCACGACAAGTACGACTCCATCAACCCCATTCTCTTGAACGCTTCCGCTTAGCAATCTACAAGGGTATGTAGATGCACTCTCCTTCCCCTCGTTGCTAGTCTCTCCATAGATAGATCTTGGTGACACGTAGGAAAATTTTGAATTTCTGCTACGTTCCCCAATAGTGGCATCATGAGCTAGGTCTATTGCGTAGATTCTATGCACGAGTAGAACAGAAAGTAGTTGTGGGCGTTGATCTTGTACAATATGCTTGCCGTTACTAGTCTTATCTTGATTCGGCGGCATCGTGGGATGAAGCGGCCCGGACCAACCTTACACGTACTCTTACGTGAGACCGGTTCCACCGACAAACATGCACTAGTTGCATAAGGTGGTTGGCGGGTGTCTGTCTCTCCCACTTTAGTCGGATCGGATTCGATGAAAAGGGTCCTTATGAAGGGTAAATAGCAATTGGCATATCACGTTGTGGTCTTTGCGTAGGTAAGAAACGTTCTTGCTAGAAACCCATAGCAGCCACGTAAAACATGCAAACAACAATTAGAGGACGTCTAACTTGTTTTTGCAGGGTATGCTATGTGATGTGATATGGCCAAAAGGATGTGATGAATGATATATGTGATGTATGAGATTGATCATGTTCTTGTAATAGGAATCACGACTTGCATGTCGATGAATATGACAACCGACAGGAGCCATAGGAGTTGTCTTTATTTATTTATGACCTGCGTGTCAACATAAACGTCATGTAATTACTTTACTTTATTGCTAACCGTTAGCTGTAGTAGTAGAAGTAATAGTTGATGAGATAACTTCAAGAAGACACGATGATGGAGATCATGGTGTCATGCCGGTGACAAGATGATCATGGAGCCCCAAGATGGAGATCAAAGGAGCTATATGATATTGGCCATATCATGTCACTATTATTTGATTGCATGTGATGTTTATCATGTTTATACATCTTGTTTACTTAGAACGATGGTAGTAAATAAGATGATCCCTCATAAACAATTTCAAGAATGTGTTCTCCCCTAACTATGCACCGTTGCTAAAGTTCGTCGTTTCGAAGCACCACGTGATGATCGGGTGTGATAGATCCTTACGTTCACATACAATGGGTGTAAGACAGATTTACACACGCAAAACACTTAGGTTGACTTGACGAGCCTAGCATGTGTACAGACATGGCCTCGGAATACAGAAGACCGAAAGGTCGAGCATGAGTCGTATAGAAGATACGATCAACATGAAGATGTTCACCGATGTTGACTAGTCCGTCTCACATGATGATCGGACACGGCCTAGTTGACTCGGATCATGTAATCACTTACATGACTAGAGGGATGTCTATCTGAGTGGGAGTTCATAAGATGAACTTAATTATCCTGAACATAGTCAAAAGGTCTTCGCAAATTATGTTGTAGCTCACGCTTCAGTTCTACTGTTTAGATATGTTCCTAGAGAAAATTTAGTTGAAAGTTGATAGTAGCAATTATGCGGATTAGGTCCGTAAACTGAGGATTGTCCTCATTGCTTCTTAGAAGGCTTATGTCCTTAATGCACCGCTCAGTGTGCTGAACCTCGAACGTCATCTGTGGATGTTGCGAACATCTGACATACACGTGTTGATAACTACATGATAGTTCAGTTAAACGGTTTAGAGTTGAGGCACTGAAGACGGTTTTTTGAAACGTCGCGAAACATATGAGATGTTTCGAGGGCTGAAATTGGAATTTCAGGCTCGTGCCCACGTCAAGAGGTATAAGACCTCCGATGATTTTTCTTAGCCTACAAACTAAGGGAGAAAGCTCAATTGTTGAGCTTGTGCTCAGATTGTCTAAGTACAACAATCATTTGAATCGAGTGGGAGTTGATCTTCCAGATGAGACAGTGATGGTTCTCCGAAGTCATTACTACCAAGCTGCTAGAGCTTCGTGATGAACTATAATATATCAGGGACATATATGATGATCCTTGAGATATTCGCGATGTTTCGACACCACCAAAGTAGAAATCAAGAAGGAGCATCAATTGTTGATGGTTGGTGAAACCACTAGTTTCAAGAAGGGCAAGGGCAAGAAGGGATACTTCATGAAACGGCAATTCAGCTGCTGCTCTAGTGAAGAAACCCAAGGTTGAACCCAAACCCGAGACTAAGTGCTTCTGTAATAAGGGGAACAACCACTGGAGCAGAATTACCCTAGATACTTGGTAGATTAGAAGGCTGGCAAGGTCGATAGAAGTATATTGGATATACATTGTGTTAATGTGTACTTTACTATTACTCATAGTAGCACCATGGTATTAGATACCGGTTCAGTTGCTAAGTGTTAGTAACTCGAAACAAAAGGCTACGGAATAAACGGAGACTAGCTAAAGGTGAGATGACGATATGTGTTGGAAGTATTTCCAAGGTTGATCAAATATCGTACGCTCCCTCTACCATCGAGATTGGTATTAAAACCTAAATAATTATTTGGTGTTTGCGTTGAGCATAGACATGATTGGATTATGTCTATCGCGATACGGTTATTCATTTAAGGAGAATAATGGTTACTCTGTTTATTTGAATAATACCTTCAATGGTCCTACACCTAAAATGAATGGTTTATTGAATCTCGATCGTAGTGATACACATGTTCATGCCAAAAGATATAAGATAGTAATGATAGTACCACCTACTTGTGGCACTGCCACTTAAGTCATATCGGTATAAAACGCATGAAGAAGCTCCATGTTGATGGATCTTTGGATTCACTCATTTTTTGAAAGGATTGAGACATGCGAACCATGTTTGTTGGTAGATATGCATGAAGAAACTCTATACAGATGGATCGTTTGGACTCACTTGATTTTGAATCACTTGAGACATGCAAATCATACCACATGGGCAAGATGACTGAAAGCCTTGTTTTTAGTAAAATGGAAAGCAACTAGTTGGAAGTAATACATTTTGATGTGTGCAGTCCAATGAGTGCTGAGGCATGTAGTGGATATCATTATGTTCTTACTTCACAGATGATTTGAGTAGATGTTGAGTATATTTACTTGATAAATCACGAGTCTGAATTATTAAAAGGTTCAAGTAATTTCAGGGTGAAGTTGAAAGATCGTCGTGACAAGAGGATAAAAGATCTATGATATGATCATAGAGATGAATATCTGAATTACGAGTTTGGCACAGAATTAAGACATTGTGGAAATTGTTTCACAACTGATACAGCCTGGAACACCATAGTGTGATGGTGTGTCCGAACATCATAACTGCACCCTATTGGATATGATGCATACCATGATGTCTCTTATCGAGTTACCACGATAGTTTATGGGTTAGGCATTAGAGACAACCACATTCACTTTAAATAGGGTACCACGTAATTCCGATGAGATGACACCGTATGAACTATGGTTTAGAGAAACCTAAGCTGTCATTTCTTAAAAGTTTGGGGCTACGATGCTTATGTGAAAAAGTTTCAGGCTGATAAGCTTGAACCCACAGCGGATAAATGCATCTTGATAGGTCACCCAAAACAGTTGGGTATACCTCCTGTCTCAGATCCGAAAGCAATAAGGGATTGTTTCTAGAATCGGGTCCTTTCTCGAGGAAAAGTTTCTCTCGAAAGGATTGAGTGGGAGGATGGTGGAGACTTGATGAGGTTATTGAACCGTCACTACAACTAGTGTATAGCAGGGCACAAAGAGTTGTTCCTGTGGCACCTACACAAGTTGAAGTGGAAGCTTATGATAGTGATCATGAGACTTCAGATCAAGTCACTACCAAACCTTGTGGGATGACAAGGATGCGTGCTACTTCAGAGTGGTACGTAATCGTGTCTTGGAAGCCATGTTGCTAGACAACAATGAACCTACGAGCTATGGAGAAGCGATGGTGGGCCTGGATTCCGATAAATGGCTCAAGGCCATATAATCCGAGAGAGGATCCATATATGAAAACAAAGTGTAGACTTTGGCAGAACAGCTCGATGGTCGTAAGGCTGTTGAGTATAGATGGATTTTAAAAGGAAGACGGACAATGATGGTAAGTATCACCATTAAGAAAGCTCGACTTGTCGTTAAGATGTTTTTCCGACAAGTTCAAGGAGTTGACTACGATGAGACTTTCTCACTCATAGCGATGCTAAGAGTCTGTTGAAATTATGTTAGCGATTACTGCATTAATTATGAAATGTTGCAGATAGGATGTCAAAACATTGTTTCCTCGACGATTTTCTTGAGGAAAGGTTGTATATGATACAACCGGAAGGTTTTGTCAATCCTGAAAGATGCTAATAAGTATGCAAAGCTCCAGCAATCCCTCTAAGGACTGGAGTAAGCATCTCGGAGTTGGAATGTACAATTTGATGAGATGATCAAAGATTTTGGGTTTATACAAAGTTTATGAGAAACTTGTATTTCCAAAGAAGTGAGTGGGAGCACTATAGAATTTGTGATAAATATATGTTGTTGACATATTGTTGATCAGAAATGATGTAGAATTTCTGGAAAGCTTGGATTAAGCTACTTGAACATTGAGCATCAAGATCTATAAGGATAGATCAAAGCGCTTAATGGTACTTTCAAATGAGCACATACCTTGACATGATCTTGAAGGTGTTCAAGATGGATCAGTCAAAGAAGGAGTTCTTGCCTGAGTTGTGAGGTATGAAGTTAAGACTTAAAGCTCGACCATGGCAGAATAGAGAGAAAGGACGAAGGTCATCCCCTATGCTTAAGACGTAGGCTCTATAGTATGCTATGCTGTGTACCGCACCTGAAGTGTGCCTTGCCATGAGTCGGTCAAGGGGTACAAGAGTGATCCAAGAGTGGATCACAGGACAGCGGTCAAAGTTATCCTTAGTAACTAGTGGACTAAGGAATTTTTCTTGATTATGGAGGTGGTAAAAGAGTTCGCCGTAAAGGGTTACATCGATACAAGCTTAACACCTATCCGGATAGCTCTGAGTAGAGATACCGGATACGTATAATGGAGCAACAATTTAGAATAGCTCCAAGTAGAACAGTTATTTGGAATAGCTCCAAATAGAACGTAGTAGCTACATCTAGGAGATGACATAGAGATTTGTAAAGCACACACGGATCTGAAAGGTTCAGACCCGTTGACTAAAACCTCTCTCACAAGCAACATGATCAAACCTAGAACTCATTGAGTGTTAATCACATAGTGATGTGAACTAGACTACTGACTCTAGTAAACTCTTGGGTGTTAGTCACATGACGATGTGACCTGTGAGTGTTAATCACATGGCGATATGAACTAGATTATTGACTCTAGTGCAAGTGGGAGACTGTTGGAAATATGCCCTAGAGGCAATAATAAATAAGTTATTATTATATTTCCTTGTTCATGATAATCGTTTATTATCCATGCTGGAATTGTATTGATAGGAAACTCAGATACATGTGTGGATACATAGACAACACCATGTCCCTAGTAAGCCTCTAGTTGACTAGCTCGTTGATCAATAGATGGTTACGGTTTCCTGACCATGGACATTGGATGTCGCTGATAACGGGATCACATCATTAGGAGAATGATGTGATGGACAAGACCCAATCCTAAGCATAGCACTAGATCGTGTAGTTCATATGCTAAAGCTTTTTTTAATGGCAAGTATCATTTCCTTAGACCATGAGATTGTGCAACTCCCGGATACCGTAGGAGTGCTTTGGGTGTGCCAAACGTCACAACGTAACTGGGTGGCTATAAAGGTGCACTACGGGTATCTCCGAAAGTGTCTGTTGGGTTGGCACGAATCGAGACTGGGATTTGTCACTCCGTGTGACGGATATGTAACTCTGGGCCCACTCGGTAGGACATCATCATAATGTGCACAATGTGATCAAGGAGTTGATCACGGGATGATGTGTTACGGAACGAGTAAAGAGACTTGCCGGTAACGAGATTGAACAAGGTATCGGTATACCGACGATCGAATTTCGGGCAAGTATCGTACCGATAGACAAAGGGAATTGTATACGGGATTGATTAAGTCCTTGACATCGTGGTTCATCCGATGAGATCATTGTGGAACATGTGGGAGCCAACATGGGTATCTAGATCCCGCTGTTGGTTATTGACCGGAGAACGTCTCGGTCATGTCTGCATGTCTCCCGAACCCGTAGGGTCTACACACTTAAGGTTCGATGACGCTAGGGTTATAAAGGAAGTTTGTATGTGGTTACCGAATGTTGTTCGGAGTCCCGGATGAGATCCCGGACGTCACGAGGAGTTCCGGAATGGTCCAGAGGTAAAGATTTATATATAGGAAGTCTTGTTTTGGTCACCGGAAAGGTTTCGGGGTTTATCGGTAATGTACCGGGACCACCGGGAGGGTCCGGGGGTCCACCAAGTGGGGCCACCAACCCCGGAGGTTTGCGTGGGCTAAGTGTGGGAGGGGACCAGCCCCAGGTGGGCTGGTGCGCCCCCCCACAAGGGCCCAAGGCGCCTAAGTGGTGGAAAGGGGGCAAACCCTAAGGGGGTATGGGCCTTAGGGCCCATCTAGCTGTGCCTCCCTCTCCTTCCCCTCTTGGCCGCCTCCCCTTTCCCATCTAGGGCTGCCGCCCCCCCCCTAGGGGTGGGAACCCTAGAGGGGGTGCACCCTCCTCCCTCTCCCCTATATATAGTGAGGCCTAGGGGCTGCCCATGACACGCGATTTGATCTCTCTCGTTGTTGCAGCCCTCCCTCTCTTTCTCCTCATATCCCGTGGTGCTTGGCGAAGCCCTGCAGGATTGCCACGCTCCTCCAGCACCACCACGCCGTTGTGCTGCTGCTGGATGGAGTCTTCCTCAACCTCTCCCTCTCTTCTTGCCGGATCAAGGCGTGGGAGACGTCACCGGGCTGTACGTGTGTTGAACACGGAGGTGCCGTCCGTTCGGCACTAGGATCATCGGTGATTTGGATCACGACGAGTACGACTCCATCAACCCCGTTCTCTTGAACGCTTCTGCTTAGCGATCTACAAGGGTATGTAGATGCACTCTCCTTCCCCTCGTTGCTAGTCTCTCCATAGATAGATCTTGGTGACACATAGGAAAATTTTGAATTTCTGCTACGTTCCCCAACAATATAGATCACTTAGCTAGGATCCATCCAGTTCAAACTAATTTGCGGTTTCTTTCATAAATGATATATATAATATTAATAACTCATCATCACATATTAATAAATAAATAAACTCTAGCTAGCTAAAAATCATCGTAGTCGTCATTAATTACCACTATTTAATCATCATAGTCATTACCGCTATCTAATCATCACCAACACTGGCTAGCTAAAGAAGAAACATTCACTTTGTAACAGAAGCAAAGATATCATCGAGTTCAACATAATCATCACCAACATCGAAGTTCAGGACAATACGGACATGAGAGAGGACAAGTACTAGGAAAATTTGATAATTTGCCACCCCTTACCTCCCCTTTCATAATTTGCCTCCCCCCCCCCCCGAGAATGACAGGTGGGGCCCGGGCCCGCCCGTCATTGAGACAATGGGTGACAAATTGTGAAAGGGGGAAGTAAGGGGTGGCAAATTATAAAATCGCCCCAAGTACTAAGAGCATGAACTAGCTAAATCACTCCTGCTGCTCCCTCTCAGGTAGAATAGCATAGAACATGTATAGCTCTCCTGATTCATCATACTGGAGCATGCAGATGAATCTGTCTCCTAATCTTGGGTTGCGCTTCTCCTTGTTGCCCCCTAGTACTTCTCTGTGATCGTTAACAATTTTGCTCCAATCTTTCACTATTAAGCATTCTTCGCTTTCAAAAATCCTGAATGCACTCATGTGCAATGTAGGAAATCCTGGTCGTAAGCTAACCATTGACATGCGACCTTTTGTCTCGATCCACTGAGGCACAACTGTCATCGGAAGTCCCTGTTGAAGAACATCGTATAGTAATTAATATACTTAGCAATGAAAGTTTAGCTTCAAAAATAATGTATGCAAAAGATGCACTGATTAAGGACAAATAGTAAAAATCTTACCATCTTTCGATTATAGATGTGACCGTAGTTCAATACGATCACCATTGATCGCACGTTTTGAGTACTAACATTTCTAAGTTCAGGAAAAAAAATTGTCTTGATAGTATGGAGATCCTCAAGCCATGAAACATAATGACTTATCTCCTCGCAGTTTAGTTGAGCCCCGGGGCAGTAGTAGGTCCTGTCTACCAAGCGCCGGACATGTTTGCTTGAACCAAAATAAGCTGACAATACAAATTAGTTGTCAACTATTTTTGAATAAACTGTATCAAAGACATAAACATATGCATGCATGGTTGAGAAAAACTCACATAATGGTAGAACTGGAGGCGTTTGCACATCGACCCAGATGTCTATATTACCTTCAATATCATCTTCCGGACGAATATCAAAGGTGATAACCATATCAGGCTCAAATGCATAAGCCTTGCATAGTGCTTGCCAAGTTTTGCATTCAAAATGGGTGTATGTGTCTCCATTATATAATTTGAAGTTGAAAGTATACCCATGCTCGGTCTTCAAGTAAACTCTCTTTACCTCTATATCATCTATAGCACTAAAACCTATCTTATCCAAGACAAAAATTCTTGCATGGCAGGGGATGCACTAGTAGAATAGTGAAAATTTAAAATTATAAGTTGAAGCAAATGAAGCATAAGTCATGCTTTAAAATTATAAATTGAAGCAAATGAAGCATAAGTTTTGCATTCAAATAATAATTGCCGTTGTGACTTACTGTATCCACTTCGAATGTCTCATTCAGCTTGATGCTTAAGCGCCTACCATCAACAAGGAAATTTCTATCGCACAGGCCGCGCTGGTCTTCACAGTGTTCGCACATAATGAAATCTTTTTCGTCGTCAGATGACATTTCCTATGTTTATATAGGTGAAACATTAAACATATTACTATCTAACATTAATTAATATCTAGCCAATTCAAATATATATTCATCTAACATTTGACATTAATATATCTAATTATATTCATCTCTAACAATTGACATTACTATATATTTAACTTTTCTATCTAATTCATCTAATATTCGACATTAATCTAACATTTATATAAACTCAAAATATATATAAAAAATTAAATAAACAGAAAAACTCATTGACAAATAATATTTTAATTAGATAATCAAATCTCAGATACCTAAATTTTCTTACTAAAAATAAACTAGTTATATTAATTATTCAACTAGTTCAAATCTTAAATACCTAAATAAACTAGTTCGACAATTTTCTTACTAAAAATAAACTAGTTATATTAATTATTCAACTAGTTCAAATCTCATATACCTAAATAAACTAGTTCGACAATTTTCTTACTAAAAATAAACTAGTTATATTAATTATTCAACTAGTTCAAATCTCATATACCTAGCTAATTAATATCTAGCTATATTCATCTCTAACAATTGACATTAATATATATTTAACTTTTCTATCTAGCTAATTCATCTAACATTCGACATTAATCTAACATTCGATCATCTAATTAACTTTTATAAAAAAACAGAAAAACAGAAAATAAGTAAAAAAATGTGTGTGTGTGTGTATGTGTGTGTCTGTGTATGTATACACTGCAGTGCGGCCCCGTACGCCGCTGCCCCGTACGTACGAGCGGGGGCGCCGGTGTATGGGGCGGGGGCGGCGGCGTACGTACGGGCCGGGTGCGCGCGCGGCGCGGGTACGCGAGAGCGAGAGACGTACTGGACCGCGGCGCGACGACGACGGACAGCGACGCGTGGCTTTCGGGGCGGCGGCGCGAGACGACAACGACGACGGGCGGCGGCGGGGACAGTGACGACGACGACGGACGACGGGCAACGAGCGGCGACGACGGGATCAAGCGGCGCGCGGCGATGTCGCGATAGGTTGGAGACGAAGTGGGGAGATGTAACTGAAATTTTCGTAAATGATGTATATATAGGATGAGCCTTTAGTACCGGTTGGAGCCACCAACCGGTATTAAAGGACAACTTTGGCCAGGCGAAGAGGCGGGAAGAGCAGGCCTTTAGTACCGGTTGGTGGCTCCAACCGGTACTAAAGACCACCCTTTAGTACCGGTTGGAGCCACCAACCGGTACTAAAGGCCTCGCGCTGCCACCCAGCAGTGCGCAAAGTTTAGTCCCACCTCGCCGGGGTGAAGGGCAGCCGCACTGGTTTATAAACCCAGTCGCGGCTGCCTCTTTGAACTCCTCTATATAGTAGGCTTGTGGGCCTAACTTCTGCGCGCTGCCCTATGAGTCTGCTGGGACTTTAGGACCTGTAATTGCACGCCCGTGGCCTAGCAGGCCCACAGGGCAGCGCCCCAATTTTTTTATAGTTTTTTTCTTTTCTGCTTTATTTTCTTCTATTTATTTCTGCGTAGTTTTTTGTATAGTTTTTTTCTTTTCTGTTATATTTATTTTCTTCTATTTATTTGTGAGTTGTTTTTCATCTAGTTTGCCAAAATTCAACATTTTCAGAGTTCATTTTGTAGTGATTTTCAATTTTACGGTCATTTTGTAAACGAATGAAAAATAGCAAATATAATTTTTTTTCTTTTCTGCTTTATTTTTTTTTCTATTTATTTCTGAGTAGTTTTTTCTTTTCTGCTATATTTATTTTCTTCTATTTATTTCTGAGTAGTTTTTTATATAGTTTTTTCTTTTCTGCTATATTTTTTCTTTTCTGCTTTATTTATTTTTTCTATTCATTTATTTTTGTATACCATGCCAAGTTGATGGTTAAAACTTGATGGTCAAAGTCTGGAGTTATAACCAAAGTTTAAAAAAATGAAATGCCGACGTGCAACTAGTTTTTGCCATAACAGAAGAAGTCCGGAGTTGTAATAAGTTATTAAAAATAAAAAAGAGGTGCAATGCTTGTTAATTAGCTTCAAGCCTTTTGGAATAGTGTAAACTACACTGCACATAGCTTCGTGCAGTCTACCATATTCCTGAAGGCTTGAAGCTAAGCAACGTGAGCATTGAGCCTCTTTTTCATCGTCTCTGCACTCAGGCTTGTGAGCCGCTCCTAGTCCCTCTCTCTTTGCGAGGTGGGACTAAAAAACAGCTTACTAAGAAACTGTAGTATTAGTTCATGCCATGAACCGGTACTAAAGGTGCTCGTGGGGCCCCAGCCTTACCTGACACAGCCTCATTAGTACCAGTTCGTGGCACGAACCGGTGCTAAAGGTTCGCCACGAACCGGTACTAAAGAGCTCCTCCCGCCTAGCAGTTGGAACCGGTACTAAAGAGCTCCTCCCGCCTAGCAGTTGAATGGTGCATACTGAATGCACAAAAAGTCTGGAGTTGTAATAAGTTTAAAAAAATGAAATGCCTTTGTAACAGATGAGTTTAATTTCGTCAGAAACCCGAATACTTCGAAAAAGATTGTCCAGTTTGTAAACGAAGTGCATCCAGTTTTTGCCGTAACCCTCTCTACTTTTTTGAACATGATATGCGGGTGAAATGATGATACCATGCCAAGTTTCAACTTTTTCAGAGTTCATTTATAGTGCTTTTCAATTTCCAGGTCATTTAGTTCTCAAAACAAATTATTAAATGCATGAAAAATAGCAAATGAAGGCATAAACGGTTGAAAGTTGATGGCGTCGCTTTGAATGGTGCATACTGAACACAAAAAATATAAGAGCATTTAGATCATGATCTTATATTTTTTTACAGTCTAAATTGTCAATATGATCTTATACATCAAAAAAATACTTTGATCATCAATGATCTTTGTGTGTACAATCTGAATTGTCCATATGAGTCATCAACGATTTATAAACCGATGAAGACTCATATTGCGGCCACAAATTCTACACATAGAGTTCAATAAAGACCAAGTGCTTGTGATAGTTTGAGAAATAACATATTTAAGGTGGTAAAAGGCTTGTTAGGGGAGCGAGGTGGGACTAAAAACAGTTTGCCATAACCTCATTAGTACCGGTTCGTGGTACGAACCGGCACTAAAATGGTGATGGTGGGGCCATAGCCTGACCGCAGGCTGACACAGCCTCTTTAGTACCGGTTCGTGGCATGAACCGGTATTAAAGGTTCGCCACGAACCGGTACTATTGATCGCCGCCACAAACCGACACTAATGTACACATTAGTGCCGGCTCAAATTCAAACCTGCATTATTGTGCTTCACATTTGACCATTTTTCTATTAGTGGCAAGATTGAACCATTTTTTTTGTTGGGAAGATCAAACCATCCTTTTTTTCTAGGCAGAACCAACGCACGGGTATAAATAAACTTGTAATGTAATCATTCAATGGGAGCTGCTCCCCGTGGCCCGTCACCTCAGCGAACAGTTAGAAATGATCACTAGGAGCTGCCCCATGGCAAACGAATCATTCCATGGGAGCTGCTCCCCGTGGCGGATGATCGCCACCTATTCGGTTCTTAAATTTCAGCAAAAGTTAATCCATACATACGAGAATCGCTAATCTATGCTTGAAGCCTGTTTTAATTAGTTGTGCAACATTAGCCGTAAATTACAGTGGGTTTGTGATTTACTACCACGAGACAAAAAAAACCTACACTTCGACCTCCATTCTCTCCGAGACCTCGCTATCATCACCGCTGCCGTCCGCCATTAGCACCTCCCCTATCCTCTCCGGCAAACAGGAAAAGGCTTCCACATCTCCGTTGCGCTACCGCCTGCTGCGGGATAGGGAAGATGAGCGGAGGACGCGCCGGCTCCGAGCAGGGTTCGCCGCCGCCGCACGGAGCCTTCCCGGCCTTCTGCCAAGGCACCCGGCGCTCGACCGCAAGGTAATCATCAAGAGTAACGGGGGCGATGCCGGCGGCAGCATCCTCCGCGAGGCGCTCTTCTTCCAGGGCGCCTGCGCCGGGGAGGCCAGTGTCAGGGCGGGGACGGACGCTGGGAGACATCTCATAGTGTTTTTCGGTGAGATGGGATCTAATATAACAACACTGCTAGTATTTATCAGACGGAGCTATAGTTTTCCGATCACGCTGGATCATCAAAAGGAACCCCGGAAATTACGACCGGAAGTGCAACCAAATCGTCAGAGTAGGAAATCGATCAGTCTCTGTTGCAAATTAGTAGTAGTGGGATTTGATGGGGAGGTGAAGAGCAAACGAAATCCACTGTCGTCGGGAAGACATGAGGCGTTGCGTCGGGATCAATTGAGTGGAGTTGTACTATATACAGAAAAAAAACGATGAGATGGGGAATTCTCTCCACAGGCCATAAACAGGATTGTCGGCTGGTTGCGGTGGGTCCTTAGCAAGTAACTGATGCTTATGTGGCAGGGGTGTTGTAGTGGTTGGTCCCATATGTAGGTCAATCAAAAAATGTTGATGTGACAGCTGTGCTGAGATGGATAGGCTGCATGTCAAGAGAAATAATATAATAAGAATGAATTATTTAGATATTATAGATTATAGATGAGAAATCAAAGGCATGACCTGTTCACAGCGCTCGGGCCGCGCCAAAGTAGCTGAACCATACAATATCATGGCATTGACAAGATGTCGTCAAGCTAGTGCATGCATATCACCAGTAGAAAACCGGGCAATAGCACCAGTTCGTAAGGGTCTTTAGTGCCGGTTATGGAACCGGCACTATTATTTCGGCACTAAAGGCCCCCCCCCTTTAGTACCGGTTCAGCACGAACCGGCACTAAAGTGCCACCACGTGGCGTGAGCTCGCGCCCTGGTACGGGGGAAACACCAACCGGTACTAAAGGTTTTTTTTTTGAAAATTTTGGAAAAAAATTTGTTTTTTAATTTTTTTGAATTATTTGAAGATTTAGTCTCTAATCACCTCTCTTAATTGCTCAAGTGTGGATCACTCATTTCATCAAATCATCTAACTTCCCGACCGGTCACCCATCCCTCTCACTACTCCAGCCCGAGCACGCTTAATTTCCAAGTTCTATTCTCCCTCGCTCCAAGTCTGCACTTATTGTTTTCCTGACAATAGTAAGATGTCAATCCTATTAACCTTCAGGAATTTTGCTTGAGCATGAAGTGACACATTTCACTGTTTGAGTTTAAAACTATTGTTTTAAAAAACAATAATTATTTAGTAACACTAATATTTCTTGAATAATTAGTTTGACCATTGTTTGACCATAGTTTGACCAAAGTTTGACCAGATTTGACCAAAATTGAAATAACTAAAATAATTATTTAGTAACACTAATATTCTAGAGTAATTAGTTTGACCATTGTTTGACCACAGTTTGCCCACTGTTTGAATATTTTTAAATTTTTTCCACTCTAGATCTTAAAAGCCCCGTAACTTTTTTTCTATTAGGTTTTTGAGGATTTTAAAAATGTTTAACGGGGTTCCCCCGGTTAAATTTGAATGTAACTTTTCGAGTAGATGATTTTTCATATAAAAAACTTTTTCATCCGAGTTAGTATGCAAAAGTTATGCCCATTTTTACAAATTTCAGAGAGATTTTGCAAATAAAGTCAAAATTCCCATTTGCAAATTTTCCCAACAACTAGACCACATATCATATGGGAAACTTATTTTCTTTTATTTTTTGACATTTCCATCATTTTCGTTTATTTTTTTTAAACTGAAAAGGCGATCCACCGCCGGGAGCGGGTTCCTCCTCCGAATACTTCATAGAAGATTTTGAATACGAGGATCGTGTCCGGCTCTGCAAAACAAGTTCCACATACCACCGTAGAGAGAATAATATTTCCATAAATCTAATCTGCTGACGTACCCCGTAGTGTGACATCACACCACAGCCAGGTCTTTATTCATAACCAATCTCAGCATGTTTGCGAGGTGGTTTCCTTGGCACGTCTTGTCGAAGCAGAGATCGTGTCCCCTTTATTACGGGATTCTCATCAATACGGACGTGGGTAACCCAACCGTGCCTATTGGTAGGACTCCTAGATTTAGGCAAGTCCCAAACGGCCACGAGAGGACGCTTGATATTCACCCTCTTTATAAAGGGGACAAGGCTTTTTCTTTTTCCTCTCGTGCTCAATCAAATCCTTCCCCGCCTCGAGTTCTAACACCCAAAACTCAGGTCAGGTTCTTCGGGCCACAAATAATGTGTCTGGACATTACTGAGGATGCAGGTCTGAGCTGCAATCGCCCGAATACCCACGTAAGTAGTCCCTCATCCGAACACACTGTCCGTTTATTTATCGCAACGTCGCCCTTAAAAAGCCGCTCTTTGACCAGGATTGGATAGCGAAGGCAAAGTTGATCAGGTGTCCGGCCCCCCTCCCTGAGACATCACCAAATCCCGTGCTAACCAGGATGCTGGAGATCGCGCCTTATCAAGCGCCCTCAGAGAAGATAAAGGGGGGGACAAGGAGGCTAGCGCCTCTGCGAAGGAGGTTAACCGGGGAGGAGGAACTGAAACTTCTCTGTCGTGGTTCTAAGTCTGACAGTAATGTAGGGGGGTAAGTATGGAGAGGCGAGGTCTTAGCTATGGAGAGGTTGTAAGGACGCAAGGTTTACGAGTTCAGCCCTTCTCGGAAGAAGTAAAAGCCCTACGTCTCGGAGCCCGGAGGCGGTCGACTGGATTATGTGTGTATGAGTTACAGAGGTGCGAACCCTTGTCTCGGAGGAGGGGGGTGGCTTATATAGAGTGCGCCAGGACCCCGGCCAGCCCACGTTACGAAGGGTTCAATGTACATTAAGGCAGGGCGTTACTGGTAACGCTAGTAATAAAGTGCTATGATGACCATAAAAGCTATTTAATGACCGACCGTTAGCGTGCGGAGTGACTTTAGGTCTCCTGGCCGTCGAGTGGTTGGATCTTGGTCGAGTGATCGCTTCTTGGTCGAGTGACTTCAAGTCTGTCGAGTGGAACACCTTCAAGTCGATTGAAAGGTGATTTCTTCTAGAGATGTCCTTGGGTAGGGTAGTTAGGACAGGTCCATGACCCTACCCTAGGTACATAGCTTCATCATTAGCCCCCGAATGGATCGAGGTTTGAGTGGGGAAGGAGTTGAGGACCTCTCCGACTCGTTTTTCATGCCGTGAGCATATCTTGCTCCGGATCAATGGACCTGAGTGATGACAGCAACTTCCTTTTCAGTCGCCTTGATCATTCTTAATTCTTCGTCGAGTGAGTTTCTTTACTTGTAAGGCTCCGAGTGACGGTGCGGAGGAGATCTTTTAGTCTGACAAGTTTGTTTGCTGCCCGCAGATTTCGTGGGATCCGAATTTTGGGAAGCGCGCGGGAACGGGGGAGGCCGCAGTAATCGGACGGGATAGAGCGGAGCCGCCTCGATCCCCGCGCCACCTTTTTCGCCACGTATCGCTCGCGCGGTCGTTACGGGATTTGACAGAGCCATCTGGGCCTACCTTTCAGCCACTCGGAAGCGGCCTCATATAAGGCGTTGGACCGGAGTCCCCCGAACAGTGCGCCCGATTACCTCTTCTCCTCCTCACGCCTCTCTGCTGCGCTCGCTCTCGCCCCAGCGCCACCGCACCACACGCATCTTGTCGGCGACAATGGTGAAGGAGAAGACAGCGGCTCTGGAGCGGGCAAAGAAGGCGACGGCGAGGTCGAAGGGGAAGGCGACGAGCCGGGGCGGATCTTCCTCGCGGACTGGCCTGCCGAAGGGTTGGATCCAGGGCGGCTGGATCCACTCGAGGATCTCCCAAGAAGACCTCGACGACCTGGCCGAGGGAGGGCTGATCCCCTACGACTCGGCGTGGCTTTCGGGGAAGGAATCCGAGCCGCAACCCCGGGAGGGTGAGCGTGTTCTTCTTGCCACCCACGTCGACCGTGGGTTTTCCTTGCCTCCTCATCCTTTCTTCCGAGGGTTTCTGAACTTCTTTGGGGCTCAACTCCACCATTTTACCCCCAACTCAATCGTTTATCTTGCCGCGTTCATTTCCTTGTGTGAGAACTTCTTGGGTTGTCGACCTCACTAGGGTCTTTTCAAGCATATTTTCACTTGTCGCTCCCAGACAGTGAAAAAGGCTAATCCGAGTGACGAGAGGACCCAAGTGATCCAGATGTGTGGGGGTCTTGGCATCCAGACGAGGGGAAAAAGCTCCTTTCTGGCCATGATTCTTCCCGACTCAGTTCGCGGATGGCAGTCGGCCTGGTTCTACTGTAAAGACCAGTCGACGCCAGGGCAATCGACTGGCCTCCCTCCCTTTACCATGGACCGAGTGGAAAAACCCTCCCCTTTGAAGGTGCTCCCGGAGGAGAAGGCGCACGTGAAGGTGTTGGTCAACCGAGTGGTCCAGCTCATTCGTGACGGGGTCACTGGTATGGATCTCTTGGAGGTCTTCCTTCAGCGGCGCATCCAGCCTCTCCAAGCCCAAGACCATCCGATGTGGATGTATTCGGGTCTAGAAGACTCCACTCGGATCCACCCGAAGGAGGTCGACGACGACATACTGGAGAAGTGGCTGTCGAGCATTACCGGGAACAAGGACAATCCCAGAGGAGCCAGGAGAGTTTCCCCATTCGACCAGTCGCGTGCACCAGAGCAGGTCTGATTCTGAGTTTTTGCTTGTAATCTGAATTCACTCGCGCAGCTGTCTGTATTGCGTCGACTGACTTTGTCCTCCCTGCTTTCTTTTAGGCCATTATTGAAATGTATTCGATGCCCAACGGGGCGCAAGAGCAAGCTCTGGAAGGCGAGGCAAGCGGTGGCGAAAGCGGCGAGTGGACTTCCGATGGTGAAGGGGATGGAGGAAGCAACGACTCAAGTGATGGGGAAGAAGTCGAGTCGCCTCCTCGTATAGAGAGACGATCCAAGCTTGACCAGGATCGGCCGAGTGCCCGCAACAAGGCAACTGCTCAGGCTGGTCAGTCTTCGAAGCGTCCTCGGATCTCTTCACCAACCACGACTGAGAAGGCGCCAAAGCACCCCAAAGTTGCAGAACCGAAGACTCAGAAGGCGCTGCCGAAGATCAAGATCGATATCCCTGTCGCCTCCGCGTAAGTGTCTCTCCTTGTATTCACTCGACGCTCCGCGCTGTTTGTTTTTCTTGTTTTAACTGGACGAACTGGACGAACTTTGGAATTGTCAGCGTTGCCACTTCCGGGACCTCAGCTTACAGGGATGATGATGAGGTGATGGAATATGCGGTCACTTCTAATCTGGGTATGATTTCTGCCATACTATCTTTCTTCGGTCGATTCAACTGCAACGTGCATCACTGGGTGGTGACGTGATTTTGGCAATTGAACTTTGCACAACACCCAACATTATTGACCTCCCTGATGATGATGAAGAGCCCAAGAGGCCTTTGACGAGGAAGAATAGGCGAACTCCTGCAAGCGAGGCGCTACGGTCGACGCCGAGGGCGGAACCAGTCGTTCAGGACACTGGTGACGTCAATCGGGGTTCTGTTACCTTCGCGGAGCCCCTGTCGAGTGCCTTGCCTTCTTCTTCGACTGCTCAGGCCCCTGTCGACCCGCCTTCAGTTTTTGCGACCCATCATGTCCCAGAGGACGAGGTGAATGCTGCTAGGGAAGCCATACGCCAGGCGGGCATTATGATGGAGAAGGTGAAGACGGTGCGGGACGCCAGCCAAGCCGCCTATGATGCCAGCTCGGCTCTCCAGAGCAACGTTCAGGTTAGTCGGCTATCTGAAGATTCTTTCCAAAAATCTTTGCATCTGTACACCCATTGGGTGCGTCGATTGAAGTTTTGGACTAGTGGGGGCACGCTGAGTGCACCCACTGGGTGTAGTCCCCGAGGCTATGGTGGACTGCTGGCAGTCGACCGTAGCCTTTGTATTTTGTCGAGAAAAACCGAACTGGTAGTTTGTTTCTTCCGCTCGATCTGGTCGAGTGGGATCAGGGCCGGTGGGGGCACGCAAAGTGCACCCACTGGGTGTAGTCCCCGAGACCGCGGTCGACTGCTGGCAGTCGACTGTGGTCTGAGCTCTACTTTCTCTCCCCTTTTTCTTTTTTTACTCCCTGCACTCGACTCCGGTGGGCCGGTCGAGTGGGATCATAACCGGTGGGGGCACACAAAGTGCACCCACTGGGTGTAGTCCCCGAGACTATGGTGGACTGCGGGCAGTCGACTATAGTCTTAGTATTTGTTGTTTTTGCTGTGGAATAATTTCTCCCCTTTGATTTTAGAAATCTTGTGATCTTGGAGCTCGCTTCACTGATTTGGAGAGGCACCAGATTCAACTGAAACTTGACTTGGAGCTGGCCAGGACAGAACTGCAGACGGTCAGAGACGGCGCCGCTGGTAAGACAAGTTTGTCGACTGGTCAGTTTTAGGCTCGAGCATCCTTCTGCTATTTCTGAATCAATCATCATTTCTTTGCAGAAAAACTAAGGGAAGCTTTGGCGAAAAAGGATCAGGATTTGGCTGCTGCCCAGAAGGAGGCTGACGACAGGACCGCTCTGGCCGGACAGAAGCTGGCTTCAGTCGGCCAGTTGGAAGAAGAGAATACCAGGATGAAGACCGCTCTGAATGAAGCCAACAGGGAGTGCACACGCTGGAAGAAGGATAACCTCAACCTGAGCGAAAAGATGGAAGGCATCGCTCGCAGGAGGGACGATCTGGAGAGCTACCTGAGGAGCCTTGCCAAGAAGTTGTATATCAAGCTTGAAGGTGCACATTTAGTTCCGACTGATTTTTTTGTGTCGACTCAGTGTATGAAAATTGACTTATCCTTGGATCGTGAATGCAGAGTTTTGCCAGAACTTATAAGAAGAGACTGGGCGGATCGAACCAGGTTTGGATCCAATCAACTCTCCCGTGAAAGATGAAACTGCCATGAATCTGCTCCGACTGGAATCTCGCATCGACGGTGCCATGGACTACTTGGCTCGACTGAAGGTCGCCATGTCACCGATCTACCCGGCACTTTGGCCAGAGGCTACGCTCCAAAACGATCTTGAGTCTCTGATGACTCGACTTAACGGAATCCCTGACCGAGTGCAGGAGTGGAAGAAGTCTTCTGCTCATTGTGGCACTGATGTGGCTCTGTCCTTGGTTCGTGTCCACTGCAAGGAGGTGCGACAAGACAAGCTGGCCGCAATCAAGGTCGCAAACACCCAGAAGCACGACTTCCAAACTTTTATGGAGACCTTCATAGCTGCCGCCACTCAGATTGCCGATGGCGTCGACCTGGATGAGTTCGTCGAGCCTGCCAGCCCTCCTCCCGCGGAGTGAACAAACTCTTATGTCCTACCTTAAATTTGCCTCGGAATGCCGAGTGGTTTTTGTAACCATTAAACTTTTTCAGGCTGCATGCCCAAGTACCTCGATCTGTGATCCAGAACCTTTAGAATTTTATCTGAACTTGGTTTACCGTTGAATATCTTTATGAATCTCCTGCTGAGTGAAACCATTCTTCATTCGAGACAACTTTCTGTATTCGCAGCGCAGCCCCGAAGGAGAGGGAAGCAGACGACCCATGTCTTGTATTTGTAGCGAAGCTCTCCAGGGGAAGGCGGCGGTCGACCCACACCCTGTTACTGCAAAGTGGGACGGAGCGCACATTGTATTTGTGGCGAAGCTCTCCAGGAGAAGGTGGCAGTCGACCCATACCCTGTTATTGCAGAGTGGGACGGAGCGCACATTGTATTTGTGGCGAAGCTCTCTAGGAGAAGGTGGCAGTCGACCTGCCCCTCGTCGTTCTTGAGGATTGAGATGTGTTTCGTACTTAGGCGAGTACTGGACTGCAGCTAAGCCCCCGAGTGGGAGGATTGCTCTCCACTTGGTAGGATTTTTTCAAACTTAGGCGAGTGCCGGACTGCAGCTAAGTCTTCTAGTGAGAGAACTTAGGCGAGTACTGGACTGCAGCTAAGCCCCAGAGTGGGAGGATAGCTCTCCACTCGGTAGGATTTTTCAAACTTAGGCGAGTGCCAGACTGCAGCTAAGTCTTCTAATGAGAGAACTTAGGCGAGTACTGGACTGCAGCTAAGCCCCTGAGTGGGAGGGTTGCTCTCCACTCGGTAGGATTTTTTTTCAAACTTAGGCGAGTGCCTGACTGCAGCTAAGTCTCTAGTGAGAGAACTTAGGCGAGTGCTGGACTACAGCTAAGCCTCCGAGTGGGAGGATTGCTCTCCACTCGGTAGGATTTTTCAAACTTAGGCGAAACGGATTCGCAGCTAAGCCTCCGAGTGGGAGGCCGGCTCGCCACTCGGTAGGAAACTGTTTTTACAAACTTAGGCGAAGCGGATTCGCAGCTAAGCCACCCCCTGGGGGATTTCTTACGCAAACAAAAACAATAATAATCACTGGGAAAATTATAATGCTCTTGTCTTTGATAAATAATCTACAGGAGTTTTTCTTATTACATCTCATCCGAGTGAGAATTCAAGTATAAAAGGGGCGGAGTAGTTCTGCATTCTAGGCTCGTGGCTCATCAATATGGCGATCGACATTGTAGAGGTGGTATGCTCCATTGTGGAGGACTCTGGTGACTATGAAGGGGCCTTCCCAAGTAGGAGCGAGCTTGTGTGGTTTCTGCTGATCCACTCGGAGGACTAAGTCTCCTTCTTGGAAGGCTCGACTCTTCACGTTTCTGGCATGGAATCGACGCAAGTCTTGCTGATAGATGGTCGATCGAATCAAGGCCATTTCTCTTTCTTCTTCTAGGAGGTCGACTGCGTCCTGCCGGGCTTGTTCTGCTTCATCTTCTGAGTAGAGCTCGACTCTCGGAGCGTTGTGAAGCAGGTCACTCGGTAAGACCGCCTCGGCTCTATAGACCAGAAAGAATGGGGTTCTTCCGGTCGATCAATTTGGGGTTGTCCTCAATCCCCAAAGGACTGATGGGAGCTCGTCGACCCATGCACCTGCTGCGTGCTTGAGATCGCGCATCAACCAGGGTTTCAGTCCTTTGAGAATTAGGCCATTTGCCCTTTCTGCTTGCCCATTCGACTGGGGGTGAGCGACCGAAGCATAGTCGACCCGAGTGCCCTGAGAGGCGCAAAAGGCCCTGAACTTGTCAGAATCGAAGTTTGACCCATTGTCCATGATGATACTGTGCGGAACTCCATATCTGAATATCAACTCTCTGATGAAACTGAGAGCGGTGCAAGCATCGAGATTCTTGATAGGCTTGGCTTCAATCCATTTGGTGAACTTGTCGACTGCTACCAGCACATGAGTGAAGCCGCTCCTGCCTGTTCTCAGTGGCCCAACCATGTCCAGCCCCCAAACAGCGAAGGGCCAGACGAGTGGAATGGTTTTCAGGGCTGACGCGGGCTTGTGCGGCATATTGGAGTAATACTGGCATCCTTCACATTTGTCGACTATCTCTTTTGCCATCTCATCGGCTCTCGGCCAGTAGAACCCCGCTCGGTATGCTTTAGCCACAATGGTCCGAGAGGACGCATGATGACCACAGGTCCCCGAGTGGATATCGTTAAGGATCAACTGACCTTCTTCTGGTGTGATACACTTCTGGCCGACCCTAGTCGCGCTTTCTCTATATAACTGTCCCTTTATGACTGTAAAGGCCTTGGATCGACGGACGATCTGTCGAGCCTCTTCTTCGCCTTCTGGGAGTTCTTTCCTTAGGATGTACGCGATGTACGGTTCTATCCAGACGGGAGTGATAACCAACACTTCCATGATCAGATCGACCACAGCTGGAACTTCAACTTCAGTCGGATCTGTGGCGCTTTTTGGCTGCGGGGCCTCTTCCGTGAAGGGATCCTCCTGGACTGATGATGTGTGGATGTGCTCCAGAAACACATTGCTGGGAATGCCTTCTCTTTTGGAACCTATTTTTGCCAAATCATCAGCTGCTTGATTTTTCAGTCGGGGTATGTGGTGAAGCTCTAACCCCTCGAATTTCTTCTCCAGCTTTCTCCCTGCATTGCAATAAGCAGTCATGGATGGACTTCTGACATCCCATTCCTTCATCACCTGATTAACCACCAAATCTGAGTCGCCATAGACCATGAGGCGACGGACGCCGAGTGAGATGGCCATGCGCAACCCATATAAAAGTGCTTCGTATTCTGCCTCGTTATTGGAGGAATCAAAGTGGATTTGAAGAACATATCTGAGTTTATCTCCTCTGGGGGAGACCAACACCACTCCGGCATTGGAACCACTCAGCATCTTGGAGCCGTCGAAGAACATAGTCCAATGCTCCGAGTGAATCTGAGTCGGCAGCTGCTGTTCAATTCACTCGGCGACGAAATCTGCGATTGCCTGGGACTTGATAGCCTTCTTTGCCTCAAACTTGATATCTAGGGGAAGGAGTTCAATCGCCCATTTTGCCACTCGACCAGTTGCATCCCTGTTATGCAGGATCTCTGACAATGGAGCGTCGCTGACGACTATAATGGAATGATCAGAGAAGTAGTGAGCAACTTTCTTTGTGGTCATGTAAATCCCATATACAAGCTTCTGATAGTGAGGATATCTTTGCTTTGATGGGGTCAAGACTTCAGAAATATAATATACTGGGCGCTGAACTTTGAAGGTTTTCCCTTCCTCTTCCCGCTCGACCGTAAGTACCGTACTGACGACTTGTCCTGTGGCTGCAATGTAAAGCAGCAAAGGCTCCTTGCTGATTGGGGCAGCAAGCACCGGCTGGGTGGAGAGCAGAGCTTTGAGCTCTGCAAATGCTGCATCAGCTTTAGGAGTCCACTCGAACTTGTCGGACTTCTTCATCAATCGGTAAAGAGGCAATGCCTTTTCACCGAGACAAGATATGAATCGGCTTAGGGCGGCCAAGCAACCAGTAAGCTTCTGGATGTCGTGCACTCACACAGGGCTTTTCATTCGGAGTATAGTGCCAACTTTTTCTGGATTGGCGTTGATTCCCCGTTCGGAAATGAGAAAACCAAGTAACTTTCCACCAGGGACTCCAAATGTGCACTTTGATGGATTAAGCTTGATATCATACCTCCTGAGGTTGGCAAAGGTTTCAGCAAGGTCAGTCAGCAGGTCGGAACCCTTTCGTGACTTGACCACGATATCATCCATGTATGCTTCCACATTCCGACTGATTTGAGTGAGTAAACACTTCTAAATCATCCTCATGAATGTGGCTCCGGCATTCTTGAGGCCGAACGGCATGGTAACATAACAAAAGCACCCGGATGGAGTGATGAAAGCTGTCTTGATCTCGTTAGCTCCATACAGACGGATCTGATGGTACCCGGAATAAGCGTCCAAGAAAGACAGTCGCTCACATCCCGCAGTCGAGTTGACTATCTGGTCGAGGCGGGGGAGAGGAAAATGATCTTTCGGGAAGGACCGATTGATATGTTTAAAATCAATGCACATGCGAAGTGACTTGTCCTTCTTGGGGACCATGACAACGTTGGCGAGCCACTCGGAGTGGTAGATTTCTCGGATGAACTCTGCTGCTAAGAGCCGAGCCACCTCCTCGCCAATAGCCTTTCTCTTTTGGACGGCGGACCGTCGGAGATGTTCCTTGACAGGTTTTACTTTTGAGTCGACTCTCAGGCGATGCTCAGCCAGCTCCCTGGGAACACCTGGCATGTCAGAAGGCTTCCATGCGAAAATGTCCCAGTTCTCACGGAGGAACTGGATGAACGCTTCTTCCTATTTGGAGTCGAGTGTTGTCGAGATATGAGTCAGAGCGGCACTGGGGTCGGTCGGGTGGATGTGAGCTGTCTTCGTATCGCCAGTCGACTGGAAAGCTGACTCTGTAGCAGGCTTCTTGGCTCGCAACAGATCACTCGGGTCTGCAGTCTTCTGGTATTCCTGCAACTCCACCACTGCCATCTGTTCGTCAGCGATCTTCGAACCTTTCTGAAAACATTCTTCCGCTTTCTTCCGATTTCCCGTAATGGTGATCACACCTTTGGGGCCAGGCATCTTCAATTTGAGATACACGTAACATGGTCGGGCCATGAAGCGTGCATAAGCCGGCCTGCCCAGAATAGCGTGATAGGCACTCTGGAAGTCCACAACTTCAAATGTCAACTTTTCTTTGCGGTAATTCTTGGAATCACCGAAAACCACATCAAGAGCAATCTGGCCGAGTGATTCAGCCTTCTTCCCAGGAATGACTCCATGGAAACTCATGTTGCTGGCACTGAGTCTGGACATCGGAATGCCCATCCCTTTCAACGTCTCAGCGTATAATATGTTCAAACCACTGCCACCATCCATCAGGACTTTGGTCAGTCGAGTGCCTTCAACAACTGGGTCGACCACCAAAGCTTGCCTCCCAGGGGTGGCGATGTGCGTTGGGTGGTCGGACTGGTCGAATGTTATGGCAGTCTGAGACCATTTCAGGTAACTAGGTGTCGCCGGAGCGACCATATTCACCTCTCGGTTAATAACTTTCAGTCGACTTTTGCTCTCAACATCAGCAAAAATCATCAGGGTGGAATTGACTTGAGGGTATCCGTCATCACTGTCCTCTTTGTCCTCGACCTTGTCTGACTCCTTTTCCTTACCCTTGGGCTGCTTGCCCTGGAACTGCTGGATCAAGAGTCGACACTGCCGAGTGGTATGTTTCGGGTAAATAAAATTACCCTCTTCATCTTTCTTTGTGTGGACGAGACATGGTAAGTCCAACACATCATTTCCCTCCTGGTCTTTAACCTTTTTGGGGTTCCAAGGCCCTTTAGGTTTCCCTTTAGACTTTCCTTGGGCCAAGGCTAAGGCTTCCCCGGGAGCCGCTGGCTCAGCTTTCCGCTTCTGTTTCTGATTGGAATTGCCTCCGGTTTCTTGGGCGACTGACTTGAGCTTGCCACTCCTGAGTCGATCCTCATCTTCACCATTAGCGTACTTGGTGGCAATCTCCATCATCCGATTCAGGGACATATCTCCGGTTCGACCGAATTTCAAATTCAGTTCTCTGTACTTGACGCCTTCCTTGAAGGCACAAACTGCTTGGTGGTCAGGCACATTCTCCACTGAGTGATGTAACGTGATCCATCTCTGGATGTAATCCCTCAAAGTTTCATTCGGCTTTTGCACACAAGACCGCAGTTCCGTCAGTCCTGCCGGTCGCTTGCATGTGCCTTCAAATGTGGTGACGAACACTCGGGAGAGATCTTCCCAAGTGTAAATGCTGCTAGGCGCTAACTGGTTTAGCCACGCTCTGGCCGAGCCCTCCAACATGAGAGGCGGGTGCTTCATGGCCACTTCATCATTGCCGCCACCAATCTGGATGGCCACTCGGTAGTCCTCAAGCCAAGTATCGGGCTTGGACTCGCCAGTGAACTTACTGACTCCAGTCGCCAACCTGAAATTGGGAGGAATCACAGCAGCCCTGATGGCTCTACTAAAGCACTCTGGCCCCGAAACATGTACTCTGCTGCTGGCAGGCGTATCTCTGTCGTGGCCTTCTCGGTGAGCCCTGTTCCTGTTGACCAGACCTTGGACGAAGATGGATCTCGCGTCAAAGCCTGGCCCTCTGGGGTCGACTGGAATCCTTCGCCCACCACTATGAGGGCGCCTGTCATCCTGTTGGCGAGGCACATACGACCTGCTCCTCGGGGGAGGCGTGGGCACTCGACGTCGACCGTTACGATCGACTCGGTGATCATACTGCTCATGGTTCCCATACTGGTCACGCCGGTCTCCATGTCCCTCATGCCTCGGGGGCGATCTCAGGCTGTGAGCCGACTAGACTGTGTTCACGGCAACGGATCTGCTGTGAATTCTGTTCTGTGACTGAGAAACAGCGGAATTCTGATCTCCTGCTGCCCGGAGTAACACTCTGATCTGCAGCAAGCCTCTGCCAGCCTCCGACTGGGAAGGCTGAATCGACTCCGCTATACGGGCCGCAGCTGCTAAATTCTGAATCGGAGTCCGATATACCTGGGGGGCGGGAAGAGCTGACGTCGATTGGATTCGGGAACCCGTTGTCGCGCACGCTCGTCGAGTGCTCACTGGAGGTTCTCCAGTCGAGTGCGCTCGGCCAAGTTTGCCAGGCGCGCGTCCTCCAAGGCGCAAGCCTCGGGGGTTTCTCCAACGATAGGAGTGTGCAGCGCATCCACATTCCGGCGGCGAAGTTCTTCTCTCTGCGGCGACGTGAGAGGCTCGGGAAGATACTCCTCATGGGGACGCGACGGGTCGCCTCCTCCCGCGCCTCCGTCGGTGCGGGTAAAACCGGGGGGACTGGGTGGTCCATCGACCATCAGAACCTCCGCCGCCGGATCGCTGCTGTCGCACTCGGATGCAGTCTCTTCGGAGCCAGTCGACAGGTCGAACAGGCCGTAGAGGGATTCGTCGGGCTCGATCACCGCGACTTGAGGGGTGGCCGACTGACAGGCCACCGCGTGTCTCACCCACCGCTGAAGTCTCGACCGACCGGAGCGCTTGCACCGGCGGGAAATGTGGAGGGAGGACAACACAGGAGCCGGCCGGTAGGAGGTCGACGGTTGCCGCAGGAGAATGCCGCGGACGCACGCGCTAAAGTGCGTTGCCCCGCGGACAGGGAGTGCGTCCACGTCGAGCGGAGCCTCCTGAAGCCAGGCGGAGTCGTCGGCGATGAACGTGAGCGCGCCGAGACAGATCTCGCGTCCCTCCACCAAAACTCCGTCGAAAACCATGATGATTTGGGTCGGAAAAGATCGCAACTCCTCCAACAAAACGCTAAAACACCAGCCCCATGGTGGGCGCCAACTGTCGTGGTTCTAAGTCTGATAGTAATGTAGGGGGGTAAGTATGGAGAGGTGAGATCTTAGCTATGGAGAAGTTGTAAGGACGCAAGGTTTACAAGTTCAGACCCTTCTCGGAGGAAGTAAAAGCCCTACGTCTCGGAGCCCGGAGGCGGTCGACTGGATTATGTGAGTATGAGTTACAGAGGTGCGAACCCTTGTCTCGGAGGAGGGGGGTGGTTTATATAGAGTGCGCCAGGACCCCGGCCAGCCTACGTTACGAAGGGTTCAATGTACATTAAGGCAGGGCGTTACTGATAACGCTAGTAATAAAGTGCTATGATGACCATAAAAGCTACTTAATGACCGACTGTTAGCATGCGGAGTGACTTTAGGTCTCCTGGCCGTCGAGTGGCTGGATCTTGGTTGAGTCATTGCTTCTTGGTCGAGTGTCTTCGAGTCTGTCGAGTGGAACACCTCCAAGTCGATTGAAAGGTGATTTATTCTAGAGGTGTCCTTGGGTAGGGCAGTTAGGATAGGTCCGTGACCCTACCCTAGGTACATAGCTTCATCACCCCCAAACCAACAGAAGCATCCACAAAAACCTAATTCCACCGCCACAACCTTCTGTACCCGTGAGATCCCATCTTGGGGCCTTTTCCGGCGTCCTGCCGGAGGGGGCATTGATCACGAAGGGCTTCTACATCAACACCATAGCCTCTCCGATGATGTGTGAGTAGTTTACCTCAGACCTTCGGGTCCATAGTTATTAGCTAGATGGCTTCTTCTCTCTTTTTGGATCTCAATACAAAGTTCTCCACGATTCTTGTGGAGATCTATTCGATGTAATCTTCTTTTGCGGTGTGTTTGTTGAGACTGATGAATTGTGGGTTTATGATCAAGTTTATCTATGAATAATATTTGAATCTTCTCTGAATTCTTTTATGTATGATTGGTTATCTTTGCAAGTATCTTCGAATTATCAGTTTGGTTGGGCCTACTAGATTGATCTTTCTTGCAATGGGAGAAGTGCTTAGCTTTGGGTTCAATCTTGCGGTGTCCTTTCCCAGTGATAGTAGGGGCAGCAAGGCACGTATTGTATTGTTGCCATCGAGGATAACAAGATGGGGTTTATATCATATTGCATGAGTTTATCCCTCTACATTATGTCATCTTACTTAAAGCGTTACTCTGTTCTTTTGAACTTAATACTCTAGATGCATGCTGGATAGCGGTCGATGTGTGGAGTAATAGTAGTAGATGCAGGTAGGAGTCGGTCTACTTGTCGCGGACGTGATGCCTATATACATGATCATACCTAGATATTCTCATAACTATGCTCAATTCTATCAATTGCTCAACAGTAATTTGTTCACCCACCGTAATACTTATGCTCTCGAGAGAAGCCACTAGTGAAACCTATGGCCCCCGGGTCTATTTTCCATCATATTAATCTCCTAACAACAAGCTATTTCTGGCACCGTTTATTTTGCAATCTTTACTTTTAATCTTTATCATAAAATACCAAAAATATTATCTTATCATATCTATCAGATCTCACTTTCATAAGTGACCATGAAGGGATTGACAACCCCTTTATTGCGTTGGTTGCGGGGTTTTTATTTGTTTGTGTAGGTGCGAGGGACTTGAGCGTGGCCTCCTACTGGATTGATACCTTGGTTCTCAAAAACTGAGGGAAATACTTACGCTACTTTACTGCATCACCCTTTCCTCTTCAAGGGAAAACCAACGCAGTGCTCAAGAGGTAGCAAGAAGGATTTCTGGCGCCGTTGCCGGGGAGTCTACGCAAAAGTCAACATACCAAGTACCCATCACAAACTCTTATCTCCCGCCTTACGTTATTTGCCATTTGCCTCTCGTTTTCCTCTCCCCCACTTCACCCTTGCCGTTTTATTCGCCCTCTCTTTTCCGTTCGCCTCTTTTTCTCTTGCTTCTTTGTTTGCTCGTGTGTTGGATTGTTTGCTTGTCACGATGGATCAAGATAATACTAAATTGTGTGACTTTACCAATACCAACAACAATGATTTTCTTAGCACTCCGATTGCTCCTCTTACCGATACTGGATCTTGTGAAATTAATGCTTCTTTGTTGAATCTTGTCATGAAAGATCAATTCGCCGGCCTTCCTAGTGAAGATGCCGCTACCTATCTAAATAGCTTCGTTGATTTGTGTGATATGCAAAAGAAGATGTGGACAATGATATTGTTAAATTGAAGATATTTCCTTTTTCGCTTAGAGATCGTGCTAAAGCTTGGTTTTCGTCTTTGCCTAAAAATAGTATTGATTCTTGGAATAAGTGCAAAGATGCTTTTATCTCTAAGTATTTTCCTCCCGCTAAGATCATCTCTCTTAGAAATGATATCATGAATTTTAAGAAACTTGATCATGAGCATGTTGCACAAGCTTGGGAGAGGATGAAATTAATGATACGTAATTGCCCTACACATGCTTTAAATCTTTTGATGATTATACAAAAGATTTATGTCGGATTGAATTTTGCTTCTAGAAATCTTTTAGATTCGGCCACGGGAGGTACTTTTATGGAAATCACTTTAGGAGAAGCTACTAAACTTCTAGATAATATTATGGTTAATTATTCTCAATGGCACACTGAAAGATCTACTAATAAAAAGGTGCATGCGATTGAAGAAATTAATGTTTTGAGTGGAAAGATGGATGAACTTATGAAATTATTTGCTACTAAAAGTGTTTCTTCTGATCCTAATGGTATGCCTTTGTCTACTTTGATTGAGAATAATAATGAATCTATGGATGTGAATTTTGTTGGTAGGAATAATTTTGGTAACAATGCGTATAGAGGAAACTTTAATCCTAGGTCGTATCCTAGTAATTCCTCTAATAATTATGGTAATTCCTACAACAATGCTTATGGAAATTTTAATAAGATACCCTCTTAATTTGAGACTAGTGTTAAGGAGTTTATGAATTCACAAAAGAATTTCAATGCTTTGCTTGAAGAAAATTTGCTTAAAGTTGATGAATTGGCTAGGAACGTTGATAGAATTTCTCTTGATGTTGATTCTTTGAAACTTAGATCTATTCCACCTAAGCATGATATCAATGAGTCTCTCAAAGCCATGAGAATTTCCATTGATGAGTGCAAAGAAAGAACCGCTAGGATGCGTGCTAAGAAAGATTGCTTTGTGAAAGCGTGTTCTTCTAGTTTCTATGAAAATAAAGACGAAGATCTAAAAGTTATTGATGTCTCCCCTATTAAATCTTTGTTTTCTAATATGAATCTTGATAATGATGGGACTGAATATGAGCCACCTTTACCTAGAAGGCGTTCCAAAAATTCGGAGTTGTTAGATCTTGATGCAAAAATTGGTAAAAGTGGGATTGAAGAGATCAAAACCCTAGATATTAATGAACCCACTATTTTGGATTTCAAGGAATTTAATTATGATAATTGCTCTTTGATAGATTTTATTTCCTTGTTGCAATCCATGCTAAATTCTCCACATGCTTATAGTCAAAATAAAGCTTTTACTAAACATATCGTTGATGCTTTGATGCAATCTTATGAAGAAAAACTTGAGTTGGAAATTTCTATCCCTAGAAAACTTTATGATGAGTGTGAACCTACTATTAAAATTAAAATTAAAGATCATGAATGCTACGCTTTGTGTGATTTGGGTGCTAGTGTTTCCACGATTCCAAAAACTTTATGTGATTTGCAAGGTTTCCGTGATTTTGATGATTGTTCTTTAAACTTGCACCTTGCGGATTCCACCATTAAGAAACCTATGGGAAGAATTAATGATGTTCTTATTGTTGCAAATAGTAACTATGTTCCCGTAGATTTTATTATTCTTGACACAGATTTCAATCCTTCATGTCCTATTATTCTTGGTAGACCTTTCCTTAGAACGATTGGTGCAATTATTGATATGAAGGAAGGGAATATTAGATTCCAATTTCCGTTAAAGAAAGGCATGTGAAACTTTCCTAGAAAGAAAATTAAACTACCATATGAATCTATTATGAGAGCCACTTATGGATTGCCTACCAAAGATGGCAATACCTAGATCTATCCTTGCTTTTATGCCTAGCTAGGGGCGTTAAACGATAGCGCTTGTTGGGAGGCAACCCAACTTTATTTTTAGTTTTCTGCCTTTTGCTTATGTTTAGGAATAAATCTTTGATCTAGCCTCTGGTTAGATGTGTTATTATGTTTTAATTAGTGTTTGTGCCAAGTTAAACTTATAGGATCTTCTTGGATGATAGTTATTTGATCTTGCTGAAAATTCCAGAAACTTTCTGTTCAGGAAAATAATTGCTAAAAAACACCAGGAAGTGATAAAATATTGATTCCAATTGCTTCTGATCAATAAACAAATTTTCTAGGTCTTCCTATTTTTTCTAAAAAAAATTAGTTCCAGAAGTTTGCATTAGTTACAGATTACTACAGACTGTTCTGTTTTTGACAGATTCTGTTTTTTGTGTGTTGTTTGCTTATTTTGATGAATCTATGGCTAATAAAATAGTTTATAAACCATAGAGAAGTTGGAATACAGTAGGCTTAACACCAATATAAATAAAGAATGAGTTCATTACAGTACCTTGAAGTGGTGTTTTGTTTTCTTTCGCTAACGGAGCTCATGAGATTTTCTGTTAAGTTTTGTGTTGTGAAGTTTTCAAGTTTTGGGTAAAAGATTTGATGCATTATGGAACAAGGAGTGGCAAGAGCCTAAGCTTGGGGATGCCCATGGCACCCCAAGATAATCTAAGGATACCAAAAAGCGAAAGCTTGGGGATGCCCCGAAAGGCATCCCCTCTTTCGTCTACTTCCATCGGTAACTTTACTTGGAGCTATATTTTTATTCACCACATGATAAGTGTTTTGCTTGGAGCGTCCTGTATGATTTGAGTCTTTGCTTTTAGTTTACCACAATCATATTTTCTGTACAGACCTTTTGAGATAAACACACATGATTCAGAATTTATTAGAATACTCTATGTGCTTCATTTATATCTTTTGAGCAATATAGTTTTTGCTCTAGTGCTTCACTTATATCTTTTAGAGCACAGCGGTGGATTTGTTTTATAGAAACTATTATTCTATCATGCTTCACTTATATTATTTTGAGAGTCTTAAACATCATAGTAATTGGCTTAAATTGGGAAATTAATCCTAATATGCTAGGTATTCAAGACTAGTAAAAACTTTCTTATGAGTGTGCTGAATACTAAGAGAAGTTTGATGATTGATGATTGTTTTGAGATATGGAGGTAGTGATATTAAAGTTGTGCTAGTTGATTAGTTGTGAAATTGAGAAATACTTGTGTTGAAGTTTGCAAGTCCCATAGCATGCACGTATGGTAAACGTTATGTAACAAATTTGAAACATGAGGTGTTCTTTGATTGTCATCCTTATGAGTGGCGGTCGGGGACGAGCGATGGTCTTTTCCTACCAATCTATCCCCCTAGGAGCATGCACGTAGTGCTTGGTTTTTGATGACTTGTAGATTTTTGCAGTAAGTATGTGAGTTCTTTATGACTAATGCTGAGTTCATGGATTATACACACTCTTACCCTTCCATCATTGCTAGCCTCTTCGGTACCGTGCATTGCCCTTTCTCACATTGAGAGTTGGTGCAAACTTCGCCGGTGCATCCAAACCCCGTGATATGATGCGCTCTTTCACACATAAACCTCCTTATATCTTCCTCAAAACAGCCACCATACCTACCTATTATGGCATTTCCATAGCCATTCCGAGATATATTGCCATGCAACTTTCCACCGTTCCGTTTATCATGACACATTCATCATTGTCATATTGCTTTGCATGATCATGTAGTTGACATCGTATTTGTGGCAAAGCCACCGTTCATAATTTTTCATACATGTCACTCTTGATTCATTGCTATCCCGGTATACCTCCGGAGGCATTCATATAGAGTCATACTTTGTTCTAGTATCGATTTGTAATCATTGAGTTGTAAATAAATAGAAGTGTGATGATCATCATTCATAGAGCATTGTCCCAAAAAAAGAGAGAAGAAAGGCCAAATAAAAAAAGGCCCAAAAAAAGAAAATAAAAAGGGACAATGCTACTATCCTTTTTTCCGCACTTGTGCTTCAAAGTAGCACCATGATTTTCATGTTAGAGAGTCTCTTGTTTTGTCACTTTCATATACTAGTGGGAATTTTTCATTATAGAACTTGGCTTGTATATTCCAACAATGGGCTTCCTCAAATGCCCTAGGTCTTCGTGAGCAAGCAAGTTGGATGCATACCCACTTAGTTTGTTCTGTTGAGCTTTCATACATTTATAGCTCTAGTGCATCCATTGCATGGCAATCCCTACTCCTTGCATTAACATCAATCGATGGGCATCTCCATAACCCGTTGATTATCCGCGTTGATGTGAGAATTTCTCCTTTTTTGTCTTCTCCACATAACCCCCATCATTATATTCTATTCCACCCATAGTGCTATATCCATGGCTCACGCTCATGTATTGCGTGAAGGTTGAAAAAGTTTGAGATTACTAAAGTATGAAACAATTGCTTGGCTTGTCATCGGGGTTGTGCATGATGAGAGCATTCTTGTGTGACAAAAATGGAGCATGACTAAACTATATGATTTTGTAGGGATGAACTTTCTTTGGCCATGTTATTTTGAGAAGACATAATTGCTTAGTTAGTATGCTTGAAGTATTATTGCTTTTATGTCAACATTAAACTTTTATCTTGAATCTTTCGGATCTGAATATTCATACCACAATTAAGAGGGCTACATTAAAAAAATTATGCCAAGTATCATTCCGCATCAAAAGTTCAGTTTTTATCATTTACCTACTCGAGGACGAGCAGGAATTAAGCTTGGGGATGCTTGATACGTCTCCAACGTATCTATAATTTTTTATTGCTTCATGCTATATTATATTCTGTTTTGGATGGTTGATGGGCTTTGTTATACACTTTTATATTATTTTTGGGACTAACCTATTAACCGGAGGCCCAACCCAGAATTGTTGTTTTTTGCCTATTTCAGAGTTTCGCAGAAAAAGAATATCAAACGGAGTCCAAACGGAACGAAACCTTCGGGAACGTGATTTTCGGAACAAATGTGATCCAGAGGACTTGGACCCTACGTCAAGACATCAACCAGGAGGGCACGAGGTAGGGGGCGCGCCTACCCCCCCAAGCGCGCCCTCCACCCTCGAGGGGCCCACGTTGCTCCACCGACGTACTTCTTCCTCCTATATATACCTACGTAACCCCAAACCAACAGAAGCATCCACGAAAACCTAATTCCACCACCGCAACCTTCTATACTCGTGAGATCCCATCTTGGGGCCTTTTTTGGCGTCCTGCCGGAGGGGGCATTGATCACGGAGGGCTTCTACATCAACTCCATAGCCTCTCCGATGATGTGTGAGTAGTTTACCTCAGACCTTCGGGTCCATAGTTATTAGCTAGATGGCTTCTTCTCTCTTTTTGGATCTCAATACAAAGTTCTCCACAATTCTTGTGGAGATCTATTCGATGTAATCTTCTTTTGCGGTGTGTTTGTTGAGACAGATGAATTGTGGGTTTATGATCAAGTTTATCTATGGACAATATTTGAATCTCCTTTGAATTCTTTTATGTAAGATTGGTTATTTTTGCAAGTCTCTTCGAATTATTAGTTTGGTTTGGCCTACTAGATTGATCTTTCTTGCAATAGGAGAAGTGCTTAGCTTTGGGTTCAATCTTGCGGTGTCCTTTCCCAGTGACAGTAGGGGCAGCAAGGCACGTATTGTATTGTTGCCATCAAGGATAACAGATGGGGTTTATATCATATTGCATGAGTTTATCCCTCTACATCATGTCATCTTACTTAAAGCGTTACTCTATTCTTTTGAACTTAATACTCTAGATGCATGCTGGATAGCGGTTGATGTGTGGAGTAATAGTAGTAGATGCAGGGAGGAGTCGGTCTACTTGTCGCGGACGTGATGCCTATATACATGATCATACCTAGATATTCTCATAACTATGCTCAATTCTATCAATTGCTCAACAGTAATTTGTTCACCCACCGTAATACTTATGCTCTCGAGAGAAGCCACTAGTGAAACCTATGGCCCCCGGGTCTATTTTCCATCATATTAATCTCCCGACAACAAGCTATTTCTGGCACCGTTTATTTTGCAATCTTTACTTTTAATCTTTATCATAAAAATACAAAAAATATTATCTTATCATATCTATCAGATCTCACTTTCGTAAGTGACCGTGAAGGGATTGACAACCCCTTTATTGCGTTGGTTGCGAGGTTTTTATTTGTTTGTGTAGGTGCGAGGGACTTGAGCGTGGCCTCCTACTGGATTGATACCTTGGTTCTCAAAAACTGAGGGAAATACTTACGCTACTTTACTGCATCACCCTTTCCTCTTCAAGGGAAAACCAACACAGTGCTCAAGAGGTAGCAGCGCCTCCGACTGCAATGACTCGTCTTCAATGCGACTACAATTCTATGGTGTTTTATCGGGGGGAGAGGTGCTACCTATTGAGCTTGCGTTGGTTTTTTCCTTGAAGAGGAAAGGGTGGTGCAGCAAAGGAGAGTAAGTATTTGTTGGGGAACGTAGCATGCAATTTCAAAAAAAATCCTACGATCACGAAAGATCTATCTAGGAGATGCATGGCAACGAGAGGGAGAGAAGGTGTCCATGTACCCTCATAGACCGAAAGCGGAAGCGTTAGGTTAACGCGGTTGATGTAGTCGTACGTCTTCACGATCCAACCAATCTTAGTACCGAACGTACGGCACCTCCATGTTCAGCACACGTTTAGCTCGATGACATCCCTCGAACTCTTGTTCCAGCAGAGAGTCGAGGGAGAGTTCCGTCAGCACGACGGCGTGGTGATGGTGATGGTGATGTGATCCACGCAGGGCTTCGCCTAAGCACAACGACGCTATGACCGGAGGAGTAAACTATGGAGAGGGGCACCGCACACGGCTAAGAGAACAATTGATGTGCCTTTGGGGTGCCCCCACCCCCGTATATAAAGGAGAGGGGGAGGAGGTGGCCGGCCAGGAGGAGGCGCGCTAAGGGGGGAGTCCTGATAACCCACAAGTATAGGTGATCAATTGTAGCCTCTTTCGATAAGTAAGAGTGTCGAACCCAACGAGGAGCTAAAGGTAGAACAAATATTCCCTCAAGTTCTATCGACCACCGATACAACTCTATGCACACTTGACGTTCGCTTTACCGGAAACAAGAATGAAACTAGAAGTACTTCGTAGGTGTTTTTGGATAGGCTTGCAAGAAAATAAAGCGAGCGTAAATAAAAAGTAGGGGCTGTTTAGATAAAGACACAACTAAATTAGTTTTAGTAGAGAGCTTTTTGTTACGAGAAAGTTATTTGTCCTTAGGCAATCGATAACTAGACCGGTAATCATTATTGCAATTTTATTTGAGGGAGAGGCATAAGCTAACATACTTTCTCTACTTGGATCATATGCACTTATGATCGGAACTCTAGCAGGCATCCGCAACTACTAAAGATCATTAAGGTAAAACCCAACCATAGCATTAAAGCATCAAGTCCCCTTTTATCCCATACGCAAACAACCTACTTACTCGGGTCTGTGCTTCTGTCACTCACGCCACCCACCATAAGCAAATCATGAACATATTGCAAACCCTACAGCGGAGATCCCTCACAGTTGCGCGACACAGAGAGCACCATAGGACAACACCAATAATAAAACATGCAACTCAAACCAATCTTGATCATCAAATAGCCCATAGGACAAAACAGATCTACTCAAACATCATAGGATAGCCATACATCATTGGGAAATAATATATAGCGTTGACCACCATGTTTAAGTAGAGATTAGAGCGGGTAAGAGAGAGGTTATACCACTGCATAGAGGGGGGAAGTGTTGGTGATGATGGCGGTGAAGTTGTTGGTGAAGATTGCGGTGATGATGATGGCCACGGCGGCGTTCCGGCGCCACCGGAAGAGAAGGGGAGAGGGGGGGCCTTCGTCTTCTTCTTCCTTGACCTCCTCCCTAGATGGGAGAAGGGTTTCCCCTCTGGTCCTTGGCCTCCATGGCTTGGGAGGGGCGAGAGCCCCTCCGAGATTGGATCTATCTCTCTGTCTCTCTCTGTTTCTGCGTTCTGTTCTGCTGCCTTTTCACCGTTTCTTTTATATCCGGAGATCCGTAACTCCGATTGGACTGAAACCTTCGCCGTGATTTTTTCCCCAAAAATTAGCTTTCTTGCGGCCGAAGAAGGGCATCAACCGCCTTACGGGTGGCCCACGAGGGTGGGGCGCGCCCCCTCCTGGTACGGGCGTGGGCCCCTGCCTTGTGGCCACCTCGGACACCGTTTCGCGTTGATCTTTTTCCCAGATTTTCCAAATATTCCAAAAATAAGCTCCGTCCATTTTTATCCCGTTTGGACTCCGTTTGATATGGGTATTCTGCGAAACCAAAAACATGCAATAGACAAGAACTGGCACTGGGCACTGGATCAATATGTTAGTCCCAAAAATAGTATAAAAAGTTGCTAAAAAGTATATGAAAGTTGAATAATATTGGCATGGAGCAATCAAAAATTATAGATACGACGGAGACGTATCAGCATCCCCAAGCTTAATTCGTGCTCGTCCTCGAGTAGGTAAATGATAAAAAAGATAATTTTTGACGTGGAATGCTACCTAGCATAAGCTTGATCATATGTCTAATCATGGCATGAATATTAAGACACGAGTGATTCAAAGCAATAGTCTATCTTTTGACATAAAAACAATAATACTTCAAGCATACCAACCAAGCAATTATGTCTTATTGAAATAACATAGCCAAAGAAAGCTCATCCCTACAAAATCATATAGTCTGGCTATGCTCCATCTTCACCACACAAAATATTCACATCATGCACAACCCCGATGACAAGCCAAGCAATTGTTTCATACTTTTGACGTTTCTCAAACCTTTTCAACTTTCACGCAATACATGAGCGTGAGCCATGGACATAGCACTATAGGTGGAATAGAATATGATGATGGGGGTTATGTGGAGAAGACAAAAAAAGGAGAAAGTCTCACATCGACGCGGCTAATCAACGGGCTATGGAGATGCTCATCAATTGATGTCAATGTGAGGAGTAGGGATTGCCATGCAACGGATGCACTAGAGCTATAAGTGTATGAAAGCTCAAACTGAGACTAAGTGGGTGTGCATCCAACTTGCTTGCTCATGAAGACCTAGGGCATTTGAGGAAGCCCGTCGTTGGAATATACAAGCCAAGTTCTATAATGAAAATTCCCACTAGTATATGAAAGTGATAACTCAAGAGACTCTCTATATGAAGAACATGGTGCTACTTTGAAGCACAAGTGTGGTAGAAGGATAGTAACATTGCCCCTTCTCTCCTTTTCTCTCATTTTTTTTTCTTTTTTTTTCTTTTTTTGGGCCTTCTCTTTTTTATGGCCTTTCTCTTTTTTTTCGTCCAGAGTCTCATCCCGACTTGTGGGCGAATCATAGTCTCCATCATCCTTTCCTCACTGGGGCAATGCTCTAATAATGATGATCATCACACTTTTATTTACTTACAACTCAATATTACAACTCGATATCTAGAACAAAGATATGACTCTATATGAATGCCTCTGGCGGTGTACCGGGATGTGCAATGATCTAGCGTAGCAATGACATCAAAAACCGGACAAGCCATGAAAACATCATGCTAGCTATCCTACGATCATGCAAAGCAATATGACAATAAATGCTCAAGTCATGTATATGGTGATGATGGAAGTTGCATGGCAATATATCTCAGAATGGCTATGGAAATGCCATGATAGGTAGGTATGGTGGCTGTTTTGAGGAAGATATAGGGAGGTTTATGTGTGATAGAGCGTATCGTATCACGAGGTTTGGATGCACCGGTGAAGTTTGCACCAACTCTCGAGGTGAGAAAGGGCAATGCACGGTACCTAAGAGGCTAGCAATGATGGAAGGGTGAGAGTGCGTATAATCCATGGACTCAACATTAGTCATAAAGAACTCACATACTTATTGCAAAAATCTATTAGTCATCGAAACAAAGTACTACACGCATGCTCCTAGGGGGATAGATTGGTAGGAAAAGACCATCGCTCGTCCCCGACTGCCACTCATAAGGACAATCAACAAACACCTCATGCTCCAACTTCGTTACATAACGGTTCACCATACGTGCATGCTACGGGACTTGCAAACCTCATGCATGCTACGGGAATCACAAACCTCAACACAAGTATTTCTACAATCCACAACTACCCACTAGCATGACTCTAATATCACCATCTTTATATCGCACAAAACTATTGCAAGGAATCAAACATATCATATTCAGTGATCTACAAGTTTTATGTAGGATTTTATGACTAACCATGTGAATGACCAATTCCTGTCATCTCTCTAAATAGATATAAGTGAAGCAAGAGAGTTTAATTCTTTCTACAAAAGATATGCCCGTGCTCTAACAAATATAAGTGAAGCAAAAGGCATTCTACAAATGGCGGTTGTCTATGTAAAGAGAAACAGGCAATCCAAACTTCAAATGATATAAGTGAAGCACATGAAGCATTCTATAAAGCCATACTCAAAAGATATAAGTGAAGTGCAAGAGCATTCTATAAATCAACCAAGGACCATCTCATACCAGCATGGTGCATAAAATAAAAATGAAAACTAAATGCAAAAGACGCTCCAAGATTGCACATATCGCATGAACGAAACGAATCCGAAAACATACCGATACTTGTTGAAGAAAGAGGGGATGCCTTCCGGGGCATCCCCAAGCTTAGACGCTTGAGTCTCCTTGAATATTTACTTGGGGTGCCTCAGGCATCCCCAAGCTTGAGCTCTTGCCTCTCTTCCTTCTTCTCACATCGAGACCTTCTCGATCATCGAACACTTCATCCACACAAAACTTCAACAGAAAACTCGGTAAGATCCGTTAGTATAATAAAGCAAATCACTACTCTAAGTACTGTTGCAAACCAATTCATATTTTTTTTTGCATTGTGTCTACTGTAATATAACTTTTTCATGGCTTAATCCACTGATATAAATTGATAGTTTCATCAAAACAAGCAAACTATGCATCAAAAACAGAATCTGTCTAAAACAGAACAGTCTGTAGCAATCTGAACATTCACCATACTTCTGATACTTGAAAAATTCCCAAAATTAGGAAAAATAAAAAATTTGTAGCAGAAGACAATGCCAAAAAGAATCAGAACCATTTGACGTTCCAGTAAAAAATTAAAATTCATGCACTACAGCCAAAGTTTCTGTCCTGCACCGCACAAACCAACAAGCATTAACATCCTAAAGGCAAACCTTGGCACATTATTTTTATAATACAATGGAATTGTACAAGGTGATAATTATTTTTGTTGAAAAGTTTCTGTAATCAAGATTCACAAAGTTTCGTGAGCATGAACAAAGTTCAAGGAGCTCTCCCACTTCAACAATGCTTGTCTTTCTCACTTTCACTTTCCTTTTTGAAAAAGTTTTGGGTTCCCCTCTTTATTTTTGTTGTTTTTAAACTATAAAAGCACTCAACAGAAATAAATGACTCTCTAAAACTTCCGGTTGTCTCCCTGGCAGCGCTTTCTTTAAAGCCATTAAGCTAGGCATATAGTGCTCAAGTAATGGAATCCACCCGGATCCCAAGGTATATCAAAGCCAATTTTAATTAACAATGATTTGTAATTTAGTAGTGAGCACAAAGCAACATATATCAAGCAATGACGAAGTCTAACTCTCTTCCTATGCATCGGCATGTCATAAAAGAACAATTCATGCACACATAGTAAAGGCCAATGCATAGTATAAACAGTTTCTTGCAATTTTATCGTATTGGAAACATAGAGAGGTGGAGATATAGTTCCTCTCTCATAATAATTGCAAGTAGGAGCAGCAAGCACATGCATATTATATCATCAAAATCATCATGTGCAACGTAAAAGGCAACCCATCAATATAATCCTTAATAAGGCAAACTTCTCCGATATAGTGTAGTGGGAGAATTCAAAAGATAATAGGACTATCATGCGTGGGTGCAATAGCAACAATTTCATGTTTAACATAAGGAACTATAGCAAGTTCATCTCCATAAGCATAATTCATATTGGCATCTTGGCCACAAGCATAGCAAGCATCATCAAAAAGGGATATTTCAAAAGAATCATAGGGATCATAACAGTCATCATAGCAATCATACCTTCGGTAAGCACGAAGGGGAATTAAACAATGTATGAGTTGAAGAGTTACTCTCATTAGAAGGTGGGCACGGGTGATCAATCCGCTCTTCCTCCTTTTGTTCTTCGCTCTCCTGCTCATCTTTTTCATCCAATGAGCTCACAGTGTCATCAACTTCTTCTCATAGATTCCTGCAAAATATTAGTCTCTTCTTGGACAGCGGAGACTCCTCAATAATATTGACATAAGGATTAGAAGCATAATTCTACATAGCAATATTTAAGTATGGCAAAAATTTTCAGATTTGAAAGAGTAGCATCATACTTTTCAATCAAAGAAGCAATTTCATAAGCACCCTTAAAAGCAACAAATTCTTCAATTTGTTGAACATCATAGTAATTATAAACACCCTTAGCATACGAAGATACGATTCCATTATCACTAAACTCACATTGATAGGGAAGGTGTTTCTTAGGGTTTTCAGAACAACAAGTAAAATCATATATTTCACATAAATTCCAAGCATAGCATTGCAAACGTTGAATTTGACCCCATAATAGTTTCCCTTTTTCAGATATACGGTGTCGCACATAACAAGCATGCTCATCTAAAGATTTGCCCTCAACTAAGCTAGTTGGGGTTTCGGCACGAGCACAAAGGGATCGAAGATGATCCAAGTAAAAGCTTCAGCAGTGTGATAGATTTTGATTGGTTCTTCAACCATTGGTTCAGTAGGTACAACTAATTTTTTTTGGTATTTTGCGTTTCCTACCCATAACTAAAGATAGAAAACAACTAAGAACAACAAATAAAAAATTACTTAGTGATAAAGCAAACAAGCACACACGAGAATATTCACCCCACGCTATTGCTCCCCGGCAACGGTGCCAGAAAAAGGTCTTGATAACCCACAAGTATAGGGGATCGCAACCGTTTTCGATAAGTAAGAGTGTCGAACCCAACGAGAGCTAAAGGTAGAACAAATATTCCCTCAAGTTCTATCGACCACCGATACAACTCTACGCACGCTTGACGTTCGCTTTACCTAGAACAAGTATGAAACTAGAAGTACTTTGTAGGTGTTTTCGGAAAGGCTTGCAAGAAAGTAAAGAGCACGAAAATAAAACTAGGGGCCGTTAAGGTAAAGAAGCAACTAAAGTAAATATAGCGGATGTGGAAGAGTGGTGGTAGGAGTTGCAAATTGTCCCTAAGAAATTGACTACTTTACTAGACCGATAGCAAGTATTATGTGGGAGAGGCCACTGCTAGCATGTCATCCCTTACTTGGAATTCTATGCACTTATGATTGGAACTATTAGCAAGCATCCGCAACTACTAATGTTCATTAAGGTAAGACCCAACCATAGCATTAAGATATATTGGTCCCCCCTTCAATACCGTATGCATCAATTTCTATGCTAGGTTGAAGCTTCTGTCACTCTTACCCTCCAATACATAGTCCTATCAACATACAACTAACCCTATGTGTGATCCACGCGTGCGCTCATATGATGGGCACCAAAGGACAGCAACATAACCACAAGCAAATTAAATCAATCATAGCAATTCATCAACCACCGATAGGACAACGAAAATCTACTCAGACATCATAGGATGGCAACACATCATTGGATAATAATATGAAGCATAAAGCACCATGTTCAAGTAGAGGGTACAGCGGGTTGCGGGAGAGTGGACCGCTGTAGATAGAGGGGGGAAGGTGATGGAGATGTTGGTGAAGATGGCGGAGGTGTTGGTGAAGATCGCGGTGATGATGATGATGGCCACGGCGGCGTTCCGGCGCCACCGGAGGAGAGGGGGAGAGGGCCCCCTTCTTCCTCTTCTTCCTTGACCTCCTCCCTAGATGGGAGAAGGGTTTCCCCTCTGGTCCTTGGCCTCCATGGCATGGGAGGGGCGAGAGCCCCTCCAAGATTGGATCTATCTCTCTGTTTTTCTCTGGTTCTGCGTTCTGTTCTGGCTCTGTTTCACCGTTTCGTATATATATGGAGATCCATAACTCCGATTGGCCTGAAACCTTTGCCGTGATTTTTTTCCGAATATTTGCTTTCTTGTGGCAAAATAAGAGCGTCAACCGCCTTAGAGTGGGCTCACGAGGGTAGGGGGCGCCCCCTAAGGGGGGCCTGCCTCGTGACCACCTCGGGCACTGGTTCGCGTTGATTTTCCTTCCGAATTTTCCATATTTTCCAAAAATAAGCTCCATCCGTTTTTATCCCGTTTGGACTCCGTTTGATATGGATATTCCGCGAAACCAAAAATATGCAACAGACAGGAACTGGCACTGGGCACTGGATCAATATGTTAGTCCCAAAATAATATAAAAAGTTGCCAAAAAGTATATGAAAGTTGAATAATATTGGCATGGAACAATCAAAAATTATAGATACGACGGAGACGTATCACAATCAAAAATTATAGATATGACGGAGATGTATCAGCACCCAGGTGGGTTGTGCCCACCTGAGACACCTTCCGGACTCCGTTTTTGTACCTTATGCTTGTCCTCCAAGATAAAAAAAAAATCTATATATACTTCCCGAACCTGTTAATCACCATATCACATAGAAAACCCTATGTTTTCTTTTCCTTGCTGTTTTCTGTCAGATCCCATCTACCATGGCCTCTTCAAGCTCCTCCAAGGACAAGTTCTTCAAGGACGTCATCAACCCATACCTTTGGGAGGTGGTGCAGCACCCTCAGGTCATCCAAATGCATGAGGGGGTGCTTCACCTCCGCAATGTGCCATATCCCAAGGGGACGGGAACCGTGGAGGTCAGGCTTGAAGCTATGGACAAGACGTCTTCCGGTGCAAGGGGATGGTGGAGCATGGACTCAACTCTAATCACCTTATGATCATGGACCTCTCTTGTGATCTCAAGGTGGATGGCAAGCCCATGAAGGACATCGTCTTCACCCTCAACGAGAAAATCAACTTCCTCCAAAGCCAGATCTATGACCTCCAAAACCAAGTCGTTGAATATGAGGCGAGGCTCTGAAGGAAATATGACCTAGAGGCAATAATAAAGTTATTATTTATTTCCTTATATCATGGTAAATGTTTATTATTCATGCTAGAATTGTATTAATCGGAAACATAATACATGTGTGAATACATAGACAAACAGATTGTCACTAGTATGCCTCTACTTGACTAGCTCGTTGATCAAAGATGGTTATGTTTCCTAACCATAGACATGAGTTGTCATTTGATTAACGGGGTCATATCATTAGGAGAATGATGTGATTGACTTGACCCATTCCGTTAGCTTATCACACGATTGTTTAGTATTCTGCTATTGCTTTCTTCATGACTTATACATGTTCCTATAACTATGAGATTATGCAACTCCCGTTTACCGGAGGAACACTTTGTGTGCTACCAAACATCACAACGTAACTGGGTGATTATAAAGGTTCTCTACAGGTGTCTCCGAAGGTACTTGTTGGGTTGGCGTATTTCGAGATTAGGATTTGTCACTCCGATTGTCGGACATGTATCTCTGGGCCATCTCGGTAATGCACATTACTTAAGCCTTGCAAGCATTGCAACTAATGAGTTAGTTGTGGGATGATGTATTACGGAATGAGTAAAGAGACTTGCCGGTAACGGGATTGAACTAGGTATTGAGATACCGGCGATCGAATCTCGGGCAAGTAACATATCGATGACAAAGGGAACAACATATGTTGTTATGCGGTTTGACCGATAAAGATCTTCGTAGAATATGTGGGAGCCAATATGAGCATCTAGGTTCCGCTATTGGTTATTGACCGGAGACATGTCTCGGTCATGTCTACATAGTTCTCGAACCCGTAGGGTCCGCACGCTTAAAGTTCCGATGACGGTTATATTATGAGTTTATATGATTTGATGTAGCGAAGGTTGTTAGGAGTCCCGGATATGATCTCGGACATGAAGAGGAGTCTCGAAATGGTCGAGACATGAAGATTGATATATTGGAAGCCTATGTTTGGATATCGGAAGTGTTCCGGGTGAAATCGGGATTTTACCGGAGTACCGGGAGGTTACCGGAACCCCCCGGGGACTTAATGGGCCTTATTGGGCATAGGTGGAAGAGAGGAGAGGCGGCTAGGGCTGGGCCGCACGCCCCTCCCCCTAGTTCGAATAGGACAAGGAGAGGGGGGCGGCGCCCCCCTTCCTTCTTCTCCTCCACTCTTTCCCCCTCCCAACTCCTAATCCAACTAGGGGAGGGGGGAGTCCTACTCCTGGTGGGAGTAGGACTCCTCCTGGCGCGCCTCCTCCCTGGCCGGCCGCACCCCCTTGCTCCTTTATATATAGGGGCAGGGGGCACCCCATAGACACAACAATTGATCGTTTGATCTTTTAGCCGTGTGCGGTGCCCCCCTCCACCATAGTCCACCTCAATATTGCTGTAGCGGTGCTTAGGCGAAGCCCTGCGTCGGTAGAACATCAACATCGTCACCACGCTGTCATGCTGAAAAAACTCTCCCTCAACACTCGGCTGGATTGGAGTTCGAGGGACGTCATCGAGCTGAACGCGTGCTGAACTCGGAGGTGCCGTACATTCGGTACTTGATCGGTTGGATCGTGAAGACGTACGACTACATCAACCGCGTTGTGCTAACGCTTCCGCTTTTGGTCTACGAGGGTACGGGACAACACTCTCCCCTCTCGTTGCTGTGCATCACCATGATCTTGCGTGTGCGTATGAATTTTTTTGAAATTACTACGTTACCCAACAGTGGCATCCGAGCCAGGTTTTATGCGTAGATGTCATATGCACGAGTAGAACACAAGTGAGTTGTGGGCGATATTAGTCATACTGCTTACCAGCATGTCATACTTTGGTTCGGCGGTATTGTTGGATGAAGCGGCCCGGACCGACATTACGCGTACGCGAGACTGGTTCTACCGACCTGCTTTGCACACAGGTGGCTGGCGGGTGTCAGTTTCTCCAACTTTAGTTGAACCGAGTGTGGCTACGCCCGGTCCTTGCGAAGGTTAAAACAACACCAAGTTGACAAACTATCGTTGTGGTTTTGATGCGTAGGTAAGAATGGTTCTTGCTAAAGCCCGTAGCATCCACGTAAAATTTGCAACAACAAAGTAGAGGACGTCTAACTTGTTTTTGCAGGGCATGTTGTGATGTGATATGGTCAAGACATGATGCAAAATTTTATTGTATGAGATGATCATGTTTTGTAACTGAGTTATCGGCAACTGGCAGGAGCCATATGGTTGTCGCTTTATTGTATGCAATGCAATCGCCCTATAATGCTTTACTTTATCACTAAGCGGTAGCGATAGTCGTGGAAGCATAAGATTGGCGAGACGACAACGATGCTACGATGGAGATCAAGGTGTCGCACCGGTGACGATGGTGATCATGACGGAGCTTCGGAGATGGAGATCACAAGCACAAAATAATGATGGCCATATCATATCACTTATGTTGATTGCATGTGATGTTTATCTTTTATGAATCTTATCTTGCTTTGATTGATGGTAGCATTATAAGATGATCTCTCACTAAATTTCAAGATAAAAAGTGTTCTCCCTGAGTATGCACCGTTGCCAAAGTTCGTCGTGCCCCGACACCACATGATGATCGGGTGTGATAAGCTCTACGCCCATCTACAAGGGGTGCAAGCCAGTTTTGCACACGCAGAATACTCAGGTTAAACATGACGAGCCTAGCATATGCAGATATGGCCTCGGAACACTGAGACCGAAAGGTCGAGCGTGAATCATATAGTAGATATGATCAACATAGTGATGTTCACCATGGAAAACTACTCCATTTCACGTGATGATCGGTTATGGTTTAGTTGATTTGGATCACGTGATCACTTAGAAGATTAGAGGGATGTCTTTCTAAGTGGGAGTTCTTAAGTAATATGATTAATTGAACTTAAATTTATCATGAACTTAGTACCTGATATTATCTTCTTGTCTATGTTTGATTGTAGATAGATGGCCCATGCTGTTGTTCCGTTGAATTTTAATGCGTTCCTTGAGAAAGCAAAGTTGAAAGATGATGGTAGCAATTACACGGACTGGGTCCGTAACTTGAGGATTATCCTCATTGCTGCACAGAAGAGTTACGTCCTGGAAGCACCGCTGGGTGTACCACCTGCACCAGCAACTGCAGACATTGTGAATGCCTGGCAGTCGTGTGTTGATGACTACTCGATAGTTCAGTGTGCCATGCTTTATGACTTAGAACTGGGACTTCAACGACATTTTGAACGTCATGGAGCATATGAGATGTTCCAAGAATTGAATTTAATATTTCAAGCAAATGCCCGGATTGAGAGATACGAAGTCTCCAATATGTTCTACAGCTGCAAGATGGAGGAGAATAGTTCTGTCAGTGAACATATACTCAGAATGTCTGGGTACCTTAATCACTTAACTCAGCTGGGAGTTAATCTTCCGGTTGATAGTGTCATTGAAAGAGTTCTACAATCACTGCCACCAAGCTACAAGAGCTTCGTGATGAACTATAATATGCAAGGGATGGATAAGACAATTCCCGAGCTCTTCGCAATGCTAAAGGCTGCGGAGGTAGAAATCAAGAAGGAGCATCAAGTTGTTGATGGTCAGTAAGACCACTAGTTTCAAGAAGGGCAAAGGGAAGAAGAAGGGGAACTTCAAGAAGAACAGCAAGCAAGTTGTTGCTTAGGAGAAGAAACCCAAGTCTGGACCTAAGCCTAAGCTGAGACTGAGTGCTTCTACTGCAAGCAGACTGGTCACTGGAAGCGGAACTGCCCCAAGTATTTGGCGGATAAGAAGGATGGCAAGGTGAACAAAGGTATATGTGATATACATGTTATTGATGTGTACCTTACTAATGCTCACAGTAGCACCTGGGTATTTGATACTGTAAGTGCATCTAGTGCCACCCTAGTTGGTTTTGGAGTATTGACGACAAACCTAGTTGAGGGACTAATGTGTTTGTGAGAATTGCAGGATAACACAGGTAGAAGTCCCTCATTGATTCGGTTTTCCTACAGAGATGACCCCTAAAAATGTATGAAGACATTGAAGTCAAAGGTGGTATGTGAAGACATTCACATTGAAGACTATGACAAGAGAAGACATCGCATGAAGACTATGGAGCGCGAAGACTTAATCTTTCGTAGTTCTTTTTCTTCTTTGTTGAGTCATAGGAACCACCGTACTGTTAAGTGGGGTCCAAGAGAACCAGTCAGAATGACTGAAGTGATGCTTAACCAAAATCCTATGTCTTCGAGTGAAGACTATGAGAGCGAATCTTGTTCAGAGTTGGACAAGTCAGCTTTGCTTGTAGCCCAAGTAAAGTTGCCATGTGTGTTTGAAATCTGACCGTTGGAACACGTGTCAGTTCCTTAGTGACCCAGGGTCATTTCGGACAAATCAGGTCGGGTTGCCTAGTGGCTATAAATAGCCCACCCCCTACAACCATAAACGGTTGGCTGCTCAGAGTTAAAGTACGGCTTTTGTCGTTTGAGAGCAACCCACCTCGAAGCCTTTGAGAGAGAATTCCTTGAGAGGATAAAGCCCTAACCACCCAGAGCCAAAGAGTGTTAGGCATCACTTAAGTCTTCTTGTCTGTGTGATCTGAAGACTTATTACACTTGAGGACTGTGAATCCTCCAGCCGGTTAGGCGTCGCGTTCTGAGCATCCAAGAGTCATTGTGGATCGCCGGTGAACGAAGTCTGTGAAGGTTTGGAAGTCTACCTTGAAGACTTACCAGAGTAATTGGGCGAGGACTGGGTGTCCTTAGCTCAAGGGGAATAAGGTGAAGACGAGGTCTTCTGAGTTGAATCTCAGCCTCCCTAACCAGACGTACAGTTGTCACAGCAACTGGAACTGGTCCAACAAATCATTGTCTTCAACGAGTCACTGGTTTCATCCTTCCCTTCCCTTTACTTACTGTTGGTTCTTGTGAAGTCATTGTACGATAGCATCACCATTCGACTTCACTAAGTGATTACGTTGTACTGATTGGCTTCTCAACATCTTCCTACCTGATCCTTACTGCCTAGCTGCTATTTGTCATTGTGCTTTCACTTCATTGAATACATGACTATGGTTTGCCTAGTGTAGTCTACCTTCCGCTGCATGATAATAGGTTTATTTCTATCGTTTGTCTTCGAAACTTACATGTTTTGAAGACTTTCATAAAAATCGCCTATTCACCCCCCCTCTAGTCGATCACTAGCACTTTCAATTGGTATCAGAGCAAGGTACTCCCTTGTTCTGTGTGATTCGGTTTAACCACCTGGAGTTTTAGCTATGTGACTGCAGGGATAATTAAAGTCTCCGCTGCGTGCCCCGTCTTCGATGGAACTGAATATCCCTACTGGAAGAATAAGATGCGCATGCATCTTGAAGCCATTGATGTCGACCTATGGTATGTCGTCAAGAACGGTCTTCCCAAGGCTGGAGAAGGTGTCACTGCCTGCTGATGTCAAGAAGTTCGTTCAACTGGACTCTACTGCCAAGAATATCATCTGTGGTCATCTGACCAAAGGACAGTATGGCCGCGTGAGTGCTTTGGAAACATCTAAGCTAGTCTGGGACTGGCTCTCCAAGGTCAACGAAGGCGTCTCAACCCAGAGAGATCAGAGAATCAGTGTCCTTCGCAACCTCTTCAACCGCTTCAAGAGAAATGACAATGAGAATGTCCAGCTCACGTTTGATCGACTCACTGACATCACAAATGAGCTTCAAGCCCTCGGCGCTACTGAGATCACCAAGCATGAAGTCGTCAAGACACTCCTGAGATCACTTGACAGTTCGTTTGACACCCTAGCCCTGATGATTCAAGAACGTCCTGATTTCAAGACACTCGATCCGTCTGACATACTTGAGAGGCTCAACACACACGAGTTTCAGCTTTCTGAGAAAAGAGACATCTACGGTCCCAACTATGGGCGAACTCGTGCCTTGAAGGCAAAGGCTGTCTCCTCATCTGAAGAAGAATCTGACAGCAGTTCTGATGATCCTGAAGACATTGGAAGGGAGCTTGCTATGCTTGTGAAGAAGTTCCAAAAATTCACCAAGAAGAAAGGCCTCAGAAAGTCGTCACGATCAATCTCAAGGAATGATGAAGCTTCTGCTCATGACTACAAGAAGAGAACATGTCACTGAAGGAAATATGCCCTAGAGACAATAATAAAGTTATTATTTATTTCCTTATATCATGATAAATGTTTATTATTCATGCTAGAATTGTATTAACCGAAAACATAATACATGTGTGAATACATAGACAAACAGAGTGTCACTAGTATGCCTCTACTTGACTAGCTCGTTAATCAAAGATGGTTATGTTTCCTAACCATAGACAAAGAGTTGTTATTTGATTAATGAGGTCACATCATTAGTTGAATGATCTGATTGACATGACCCATTCCATTAGCTTAGCACCCGATCGTTTAGTATGTTGCTATTGCTTTCTTCATGACATATACATGTTCCTATGACTATGAGATTATGCAACTCCCGTTTGCCGGAGGAACACTTTGGGTGCTACCAAACATCACAACGTAACTGGGTGATTATAAAGGAGCATTACAGGTGTCTCCAAAGGTAGATGTTGGGTTGGCGTATTTCGAGATTAGGATTTGTCACTCCGATTGTCGGAGAGGTATCTCTGGGCCCTCTCGGTAATGCACATCACATAAGCCTTGCAAGCATTGCAACTAATGAGTTAATTGCGAGATGATGTATTACGGAACGAGTAAAGAGACTTGCCGGTAACGAGATTGAACTAGGTATTGGATACCGACGATCGAATCTCGGGCAAGTAACATACCGATGACAAAGGGAACAACGTATGTTGTTATGCGGTCTGACCGATAAAGATCTTCGTAGAATATGTAGGAGCCAATATGGGCATCCAGGTCCCGCTATTGGTTATTGACCGGAAACGTGTCTCGGTCATGTCTACATTGTTCTCGAACCCGTAGGGTCCGCACGCTTAAGGTTACGATGACAGTTATATTATGAGTTTATGCATTTTGATGTACCGAAGGTTGTTCGGAGTCCCGGATGTGATCACGGACATGACGAGGAGTCTCGAAATGGTCGAGACGTAAAGATTGATATATTGGAAGCCTATATTTGGATATCGGATGTGTTCCGGGTGAAATCGGGATTTTACCGGAATACCGGGAGGGTTACCGGAACCCCCCGGGAGCTATATGGGCCATAGTGGGCCTTGGTGGAAAAGAGAAGGGGCTGCCCTAGATGGGCTGTGCGCCTCCCCCTTCCCCTAGTCCTATTAGGACTAGGAGAGGTGGCCGGCCCCCTCCTCCTCTTTTCCCCCTCCGCGAATCCTATTCCGACTAGGATTGGGGGGGGGGGAATCCTACTCCCAGAGGGAGTAGGACTCTCCTGCGCCCTCCTCCTTGGCCGGCCAGCCCTCCCCCTTGGATCCTTTATATACGGGGGCAGGGGGGCACCTCTAGACACACAAGTTGATCCACGTGATCTATTCCTTAGCCGTGTGCGGTGCCCCCTGCCACCATATTCCTCGATAATACTGTAGCGGAGTTTAGGCGAAGCCCTGCTGCTGTAGTTCATCAAGATCGTCACCACGCCGTCGTGCTGACGGAACTCTTCCCCGACACTTTGCTGGATCGGAGTCTGGGGATCGTCATCGAGCTGAACGTGTGCTCGAACTCGGAGGTGCCGTAGTTTCGGTGCTTGATCGGTTGGATCGTGAAGACGTACGACTACTTCCTCTACGTCGTGTCATCGCTTCCGCAGTCGGTCTGCGTTGGGTACGTAGACAACACTCTCCCCTCTCGTTGCCATGCATCACATGATCTTGCGTGTGCGTAGGAATTTTTTTGAAATTACTACGAAACCCAATAGTGGCATCTGAGCCAGGTTATTTATGTTGATGTTATATGCACGAGTAGAACACAAGTGAGTTGTGGGCGATATAAGTCATACTGCCTACCAGCATGTCATACTTTGGTTCGGCGGTATTGTTGGAAGAGACGACCTGGACCAACCTTACGCGTACGCTTATGCGAGACCGGTTCCCTCGACGTGCTTTGCACATAGATGGCTTGCGGGCGACTGTCTCTCCAACTTTAGTTGAACCAAGTATGGCTACGCCCGGTCCTTGCGAAGGTTAAAACGGAGTCTATTTGACAAACTATCGTTGTGGTTTTGATGCGTAGGTGAGATTGGTTCTTACTTAAGCCCGTAGCAGCCACGTAAAACATGCAACAACAAAGTAGAGGACGTCTAACTTGTTTTTGCAGGGCATGTTGTGATGTGATATGGTCAAGACATGATGCTGAATTTTATTGTATGAGATGATCATGTTTTGTAACCGAGTTATCGGCAACTGGCAGGAGCCATATGGTTGTCGTTTTATTGTATGCAATGCAATCGCGATGTAATGCTTTACTTTATTACTAAACGGTAGTGATAGTCGTGGAAGCATAAGATTGGCGAGACGACAACGATGCTACGATGGAGATCAAGGTGTCGCGCCGGTGACGATGGTGATCATGACGGTGCTTCGGAGATGGAGATCACAAGCACAAGATGATGATGGCCATATCATATCACTTAAATTGATTGCATGTGATGTTTATCTTTTTATGCATCTTATCTTGCTTTGATTGACGGTAGCATTATAAGATGATTTCTCACTAAATTATCAAGAAGTGTTCTCCCTGAGTATGCACCATTGCCAAAGTTCGTCGTGCCCAGACACCACGTGATGATCGGGTGTGATAAGCTCTACGTCCATCTACAACGGGTGCAAGCCAGTTTTGCACACGCGGAATACTCAGGTTAAACTTGACGAGCCTAGCATATGCAGATATGGCCTCGGAACACGGAGACCGAAAGGTCGAGCGTGAATCATATAGTAGATATGATCAACATAACGATGTTCACCATTGAAAACTACTCCATCTCACGTGATGATCGGTTATGGTTTAGTTCATTTGGATCACGTGATCACTTAGAGGATTAGAGGGATGTCTATCTAAGTGGGAGTTCTTAAGTAATCTGATTAATTGAACTTAAATTTATCATGAACTTAGTCCTGGTAGTATTTTGCAAATTATGTTGTAGATCAATAGCTTGCGTTGTTGCTTTCATATGTTTATTTTGATATGTTCCTAGAGAAAAATTGTGTTGAAATATGTTAGTAGAAATGATGCGGATTGGATCCGTGATCTGAGATTTATCCTCATTGCTGCACAGAAGAATTATGTCCTTGATGCACCGCTAGGTGAGCAGATACAGACGTTATGAACGTTTGGCTAGCTCAAAATGACGACTACTTGATAGTTTAGTGCACCATGCTTAACGGCTTAGAATCGGGACTTCAAAGACGTTTTGAACGTCATGGACCATATGAGATGTTCCAGGAATTGAAATTAATATTTCAAGCAAATACCCGAGTTGAGAGATATGAAGTCTCCAACAAGTTCTATAGCTAAAAGATGGAGGAGAATCGCTCAACTAGTGAGCATGTGCCCAGATTGTCTGAGTACTACAATCGCTTGAATCAAGTGGGAGTTAATCTTCCAGATAAGATAGTAATTGACAGAATTCTCTAGTCACCATCACCAAGTTAGTAGAACTTCGTGATGAACTATGATATGCAAGGGATAACGGAAACGATTCCCAAGCTCTTCGTAATGCGGAAATTGACGAAGGTAGAAATCGAGAAAAACATCAAGTGTTGATGGTAGACAAGACCACTAGTTTCAAGAAAAGGGCAGAGGGAAGAAGGGGAACTTCAAGAAGAACAGCAAGCAAGTTGCTGCTCAAGTGAATAAGCCCAAGTCTGGTCCTAAGCCTAAGACTAAGTGTTTCTACTGCAAAGGGACTGGTCACTGGAAGCGGAACTACCCCAAGTGATTGGTAGATAAGAAGGATGGCAAAGTGAACATAAGTATATTTGATATACATGTTATTGATGTGTACTTTACTAGTGTTTATAGCAACCCCTCAGTATTTGATACTAGTTCAGTTGCTAAGATTAGTAACTCGAAACGGGAGTTGCAGAATAAACAGAGACTAGTTAAGGGTGAAGTGACGATGTGTGTTGGAAGTGGTTCCAAGATTGATATGATCATCATCGCACACTCCCTATACTTTCGGGATTAGTGTTGAACCTGAATAAGTGTTATTTGGTGTTTGCGTTGAGCATGAATATGATTTGATCATGTTTATTGTAATACGGTTATTCATTTAAGTAAGAGAATAAATTGTTGCTCTGTTTACATGAATAAAACCTTATATGGTTACACACCCAATGAAAATAGTTCGTTGGATCTCGATCGTAGTGATACACATAAATCATAATATTGAAACCAAAAGATGCAAAGTTAATAATGATAGTGCAACTTATTTGTAGCACTGCCATTTAGGTCATATTGGTGTAAAGCGCATGAAGAAACTCCATGCTGATGGGCTTTTGGAATCACTTGATTATGAATCACTTGATGCTTGCGAACCATGCCTCATGGGCAAGATGACTAAGACTCCGTTCTCTGGAACAATGGAGCGAGCCACCATTTGTTGGAAATCATACATACTGATGTATGTGGTCCGATGAATATTGAGGCTCGCGGCGTATCATTATTTTCTGACTTCACAGATGATTTGAGCAGATATGAGTATATCTACTTGATGAAACATAAGTCTGAAACATTTGAAAAGTTCAAAGAATTTCAGAGTGAAGTGAAAAATCATCGTAACAAGAAAATAAAGTTTCTACGATCTGATCGTAGAGAAGAGTATTTGAGTTACGAGTTTGGCCTTCAGTTAAAAAACAATGTGAAATAGTTTCACTACTCATGCCACCTGGAACACCACAATGTAATGGTGTGTCCGAACGTCATAACCGTACTTTATTAGATATGGTGCAATCTATGATGTCTCTTACCGATCTACCACTATCGTTTTGGGGTTATGCATTAGAGACAGCTGCATTCACGTTAAATAGGGCACCATCTAAATCCGTTGAGACGACACCTTATGAACTATGTGGTTTGGCAAGAAACCAAAGTTGTCGTTTCGAAAGTTTGGGGCTGCGATGCTTATGTGAAAAAGCTTCAACCTGATAAGCTCGAACCCAAATCGGAGAAATGTGTCTTCATAGGATACAAAGGAAACTGTTGGGTACACCTTCTATCACAGATCCGAAGGCAAGACTTTTGTTGCTAAATTGGAAACTTTCTAGAGAAGGAGTTTCTCTCGAAAGAAGTGAGTGGGAGGAAAGTAGAACTTGACGAGGTAACTGTACCTGCTCCCTTATTGGAAAGTAGTACATCACAGAAACCTGTTTCTGTGACTCCTACACCAATTAGTGAGGAAGCTAATGATAATGATCATGAAACTTCGGATCAAGTTACTACCGAATCTCGTAGGTAAACCAGAGTGAGATCCGCACCAAAGTGGTATGGTAATCCTGTTCTGGAGGTTATGTTACTAGACCATAACGGACCTATGAACTATGAAGAAGCGATGGTGAGCCCAGATTCCGGAAATGGTTTGAGGCCATGAAATCTGAGATGGGATCCATATATAGAACAAAGTGTGGACTTTGGTTGACTTGCCCGATGACCGGCAAGCCATAGAAAATAAATGGATCTTCAAGAGGAAGACAGACGCTGATAGTAGTGTTACTATCTACAAAGCTAGAATTGTCGCAAAAGGTTTTCGACAAGTTCAAGGTGTTGACTACGATGAGAGTTTCTCTCTCGTATCTATGCTTAAGTCTGTCCGAATCATGTTAGCAATTGCCGCATTTTATGAAATCTGGCAAATGGATAAACAAAACTGCATTCCTTAATGAATTTATTAAAGAAGAGTTGTATATGATGCAACCAGAAGGTTTTGGCGATCCTAAAGGTGCTAACAAAATATGCAAGCTCCAGCGATCCATCTATGGACTGGTGGTCAACCTCTTGAGTTGGAATATACGCTTTGATAAGTTGATCAAAGCATATAGTTTTATACAGACTTGCGATGAAGCCTGTATTTACAAGAAAGTGAGTGGGAGCACTACATCATTTCTGATAAGTATATGTATGACATATTGTTGATCGGAAATAATGTAGAATTATTCTGCAAAGCATAAAGGAGTGTTTGAAAGGAGTTTTTCAAAGAAAGACCTCGGTGAAGCTGCTTACATATTGAGTTTTTCAATGAGTACATACCTTGACAAGATTTTGAAGTAGTTCAAAATGGAACGGTCAAAGAAAGAGTTCTTGCCTGTGTTACAAGGTGTGAAATTGAGTAAGACTCAAAGCCCGACCACGGCAGAAGATAGAAAGAGAATGAATGTCATTCCCTATGCTTTGGTCATAGGTTCTATAAAGTATGCCATGCTGTATACCAGATCTATTGTATGCCCTACCACTGAGTTTGCAAGGGAGTACAATAGTGATCTAAGAGTAGATCACTGGACAACGGTCAAAATTATCCTTAGTGGAATAAGGAAATATTTCTCAATTATGGAGGTGACAAAAAGGTTCGTCGTAAAAAGTTACGTCGATGCAAGTTTTGACACAGATCTGGATGACTCTAAGTCTCGATCTAGATACATATTGAAAGTGGGAGCAATAAGCTAGAGTAGCTCCGTGCAGAGCATTGTTGACATAGAAATTCGCAAAATACTTACGGATCTGAATGTGACAGACCCGTTGACTAAAATTATCTCACAAGCAAAACATGATCACACCTTAGTACTCTTTGGGTGTTAATCACATAGCGATGTGAACTAGATTATTGACTCTAGTAAACCCTTTGGGTGTTTATCACATATCGATGTGAACTATGGGTGTTAATCACATGGTGATGTGAACTATTGCTGTTTAAATCACATGGCGATGTGAACTAGATTATTGACTCTAGTGCAAGTGGGACACTGAAGGAAATATGCCCTAGAGGCAATAATAAAGTTATTATTTATTTCCTTATTTCATGATAAATGTTTATTATTCATGCTAGAATTGTATTAACCGGAAACATAATACATGTGTGAATACATAGACAAACCAAAGTGTCACTAGTATGCCTCTACTTGACTAGCTCGTTAATCAAAGATGGTTATGTTTCCTAACCATGAACAATGAGTTGTTATTTGATTAACGGGATCACATCATTAAGAGAATGATCTGATTGACATGACCCATTCCATTAGCTTAGCACCCGATCGTTTAGTATGTTGCTATTGCTTTCTTCATGACTTATACATGTTCCTATAACTATGAGATTATCAACTCCCGTTTACCGGAGGAACACTTTGGGTACTACCAAACGTCACAACAAACTGGGTGATTATAAAGAGTACGACAGGTGTCTCCAAAGTAGATGTTGGGTTGGCGTATTTCGAGATTAGTTTTGTCACTCCGATTGTCGGAGAGGTATCTTTCTGGGCCCTCTCGGTAATGCACATCACATTAAGCCTTGCAAGCATTACAACTAAATGAGTTAGTTGCGGGATGATGTATTACAGAACGAGTAAAGAGACTTGCCGGTGACGATATGAAGTACGTATTGGATACCGACGATCGAATCTCGGGCAAGTAACATACCGATGACCAAAGGGAACAACGTATGTTGTTATGCGGTTCTACGATAAATCTTCGTTAGAATATGTAGGAGCCAATATGGCATCAGGTCCCGCTATTGGTTATTGACCGGAGACAAGTCTCGGTCATGTCTACATTGTTCTCGAACCCGTAGGGTCCGCACGCTTAAGGTTACGAAGACAGTTATATTATGAGTTTATGCATTTTGAGTACCGAAGGTTGTTCGGAGTCCGAGATGAGATCACGGACATGACGAGGAACTCCGGAATGGTCCGGAGATAAAGTTTGATATATATGATAATAGTGTTTGGTCACCGGAAGGGTTCCGGAAATCACCGGAAGGGGTTCCGGATGTTTCCCGAAATTGTTTGGGTACGAGAACACTTTATTTGGGCCAAAGGGGAAAGCCCACAAGGTTTTTGGAAAGCGCAAAAGGAAGTTTTGCGTAGTCCAGGGGCCAGACGCCAGGGTCCCTGGCGTCTGGCCCTGGAGTCCGAGAAGGACTCTTGCCTTTCGGGTGAAACCGACTTTGTGGAGGCTTTTACTCCAAGTTTCGACCCCAGGGCTCAATATATAAATAGAGAGGCAGGGCTAGCACCAAAGACACATCAAGAAACACAAGTTGATCCACGTGATCTATTCCTTAGCCGTGTGCGGTGCCCCCAGCCACCATATTCCTCATAATACTGTAGCGGAGTTTAGGCGAAGCCCTGCTGCTGTATTGCATCAAGATCGTCACCACGCCGTCGTGCTGACGGAACTCTTCCCCGACACTTTGCTGGATCGGAGTCCGGGGATCGTCATCGAGCTGAACGTGTGCTCGAACTCGGAGGTGCCGTAGTTTCGGTGCTTGATCGGTTGGATCGTGAAGACGTACGACTACTTCCTCTACGTTGCGTCAACGCTTCCGCAGTCGGTCTGCGTGGGTACGTAGACAACACTCTCCCCTCTCGTTGCTATGCATCACATGATCTTGCGTGTGCGTAGGAAATTTTTTGAAATTACTACGAAACCCAACATGTCATGCAAGGACGGTGGGGTGATCCCGGATACCGGGTTCCCATGGATTGACAGCGTGGCAAACAAGGAGGAACGCAAGGACATCTCGGACACGGTGCAAACATGAGCATCTCGTACAACACACATGCATACGGTCCATGGCGTCGTCTCAGGGTTATACCTTGGAAGCGTGCATTTCCGGGGCGGTTCGCGTTCGTTGAGGGAAGTAGAGGAAGTAGTCGTTCGCGAAGGTGTAGAAGTAGTGGTACTATCGGTCCTCGACGGTAGTGGTACCGTTTTCCTGTAGATGTTCGGGTCAACGAGGGGGTACTTGGCGCAACATAGGTCTCCAGGTCGTCGGGTACACGTTCACAAAGTAGTCGTACACGTCGACGGTAGTTGTTCACTCAACGGCCTTCAGCGATGGTAGTTGTTCTCGTATCGTCGTGGAAGTAGTTGTACATGGTTGTGACGGTAACCGAACTTGGCGATCCGACGGGGTACACTTAAGTCGTCATGGGAACTTGATGAATCCGAGGTCTTCGGGTCGACGGTAGTTGCACATCTCATGTGGAACTTGACGGATTCGAGGGCTCCGGCGTCGTGGTACTTGGCAACAACCGGGGCGGTCTTGACACATCCGATGTTTCCGAGGGACTTGGCATGTCCAAAACGTAGCAGCACAAATGTCTCGGTCGGGAGCACTCATTCGGGCGTCCTTGGTCTTGCCGGCGATGTACTTGGCGAATCCAGAGGCGGTCATTGTAGTCGAACTTGGCGAATCATAGGTCTGTGCGGGACTTGGCATAGGTTTCACACACATAGATGCATCGATGGTGCTCGAAGGCAGCAGCAAGGCAGAAGGAAGACGAGGTCAGGCGGCGGCAAAGGAACATGGCGGAGCTGCTGGAGCTCGCCGGAGTAGCTGCAGGGGAGGCATGGTGGCACTCGATGGCCAGTAGGAGGAAGAGCATGGGAGGTCGGCGCTGGGAGGAGGTTGAGGATGGCAGGGGCGCGCGCAAGTAGGAAACGGGCAAAGATGTGGTGGAGGTCGCCGGCGCGGGCGAAGGCAGCGGCAGCAAGGCACGACGTGAGGGTGCAACAGACTGCTGCTGCGGCGAGGTCGAGGCAGGATCTGGGCAGTAAAGGAGCGGGGCAGGAGGAAGGAGAGTCCAGCATGGTCGCGCATGCAGGCCGGCATCCTGCTGGTGGTCGGCCGCGCAGCGCCATGGCCGAAGGCCAAGGTCAGGGTCTGATAGGAGGAGCCCGGTGGCGCGGTGCATCATGGCGATACGGCAGCGCAGAGGAGGCTCGCGTGAAGGGGCATCGGGCGCGGGCTCTATCGGGAGGAGGACGAGGGGAATCGAGAAGGGGAGCGGGGTCGAGCGCTGGCGGCGCTGGAGGATGGACGCGGGGGAAGAGATTGGATCCGGAGAGGTTAGGGTGCTGGGTGCGGTCTAGGGTTAGAGGGTTAGGTGGGCCTTAGGGGGGTGTTGGGCCTAGGGAGGCCTAGCTGCGGATGGCCTATTGGGCCGGATATCCACTGGTCGTCTCTCTTCCCTCCCTTCTCTTTTCAAAAACAGAGAACTAGAAGAAAGGAAAAGGAGAAAAGAGAATGTTGGAAGAAGAATTTGGGCAAGCGGTTAATTTTCCCGGCCTCATAAAAATATGCATGTTCACAGAAAATTAGAAGTGGCAAGATTGCAGGAATTAAATTCAAACTAATTTGAATTTAATTCAAATAGGTTTGGACGATGACTTGGTAAAAGGAAGGTTCAAAAATGTTGAGATTTTTTATGGAGCTCCCGAAAGAGATGAAAGGATGTATGGCAAAGTTAGAGACCAAGAATTGTGATAACAAAGGCATTGGGATTTATTTTGCAAGTGTGTTCCGGTTAATTCCAAACAAATGGAATATTTTATATAGTTCCCTAATAAAATTGGGAGTGTATGTTCTAAAGAGAAATTACCATTGTGAATGCCCCTCGATTTAAATGGACCGAAGATCCATACGATTTATTTAGTTGAGTTATTAAAAAAGGTTGCATGATGACATGATGCCATGCACCTGATGCAAAGATGAATGCAATGAACCAAACAAAACACACAACGAATCTCGTAATCCATGGAAGGCATCTGGAGTGCCGGTCTTGGGGCGTCACAACTCTCCTCCACTTACAAGAGATCTCGACCCAAGATCTAAGGATGGCACCGGGGAGGAACGGAAGAGGGAGAGGTAAGACAAAGTTTCTTCTTTGACAAATGAGTGAAACCAATGAACCTTGAGAGGATGAAAACTTGAAAGAAAGAACACAACAGAGTTGAACGAAATTGAGAGCACTCCGGTGGAAAAGAGAAGGAAAACTTGATAAGTTGAAAAGAACTTAATCAGAGGACACAACATTCCTGCTAAATGGATAAGCAAAGAAAAGAACATGATATTATAAAACGGGATGATGGGTCGAAGAGAGTAACATCACAATGCCTCTGGAACGAATGTAAGAATGGAATCAAAAGAACAGAGAAGAAAACAACACGTTCTACCTGAAATGAATTTAAGATAGCATCCTTAAAAAGAAGGATTGAAAGGAGTTGTTGGAAGATCCATACGAAAAGAGTAAGATTGTTGTGGGCTTATGGGAAACCTCTCAAAATTATGGGGTGACAACCAGCCACTACAAAAGATTGATTAGCTGAGAGGAACGAAGAGATGGAAATAGTTTCTTCACCGCGAGAATAGGAGGAAACATGGATTATTGATATGCACCACACTAGCAACATTCCTTAGGGAAGGCTTTAGGTGAAATACAACCCAAGATAACTCCAATGAAGAGATTGATGGATTTAAAATACCTCATTCTTGACAACATGTGAATCGCAAAACAAGAATGGAAATTTTCAAGAAATGATATAGCACCACCTCAAAAGATAAGGTTGAAAGAATCACACTTTGGAATGCACGATGAAGAATACTTGAACTCCTCAAAACAAAGCATGTGTTGAACACCATGTTTATCGTAGAGTATAGCTTGGCGGATCGTAACTTCGAGAGAAAATCTTGAATAACAATTGAAGAATGAAAAGAATCCTTGACGAACCACCAAGTAGAACCTCCATGGAGAACTCCGGTAAGATAAAAAGATGGTCGCAAAGAAAGGAAGCTTGAAAAGAATAAAAAGAAGCCTTGCAATGATTTAGATGGAGCTTCGTGACAAGATAAAGCGGAAAACTTGGAACTCCAAAAAAGAAAAGATGAAGCATCTCGAACCGAGAAATGTGACATGATGAACAACTCTGGAACGAAGAAACTAGATCACTTGGATGAACAATAATAAGAATTGCGTTATGCGCATCCTTCACCAATTTAAATTGATGACAAGCAACGGATTTGGCATACTACTTATTCTCGTAGAAAGGATTAAGAGAGATATAGCGCAAACTTGGGAAGGTCTTCAATGAACCACCAGTAGGATTGAAACAGTGAATAAATTAAATATGAGACATAGGAAGAGGAGTCTCGAACGAACCACTGTAAGAACTTGAAACACATGAAGGAAAGAGCACACATGAGGAGGAAGAATTGGAAAATGAAGGAAGATACTTGAGAGAATTTACAAACATGAGAATGAATAGATCAGGAACTGACTAGCGAATACTTGAGTGATGCACCGGAAGAATTCAAGAACGAGAGTTGAAAGCTGAGAATGAATAAGTCTCCTAAAATGATGGCCTTTGGATGATCAAGAAACAAACGAAAACAACTCCTGAAATGCTCCGGATGGGTGAAAAGAATTCTCACAATCGAAAACAATTATGAGAGGGTGGCAACAAGCTTGAACTACGCATCTTCAAGAGAATAGATATGATTGAAGAGAAACTCTTCTTCAGTCTTCAAGTCCGATAATGGCGATGACAAACACCATCATGAATTGTTGAGGCACTCCGGAATGAAGAATGGAAATGTTGAACCAATGACGAAAAGAATTTGAGAGATCTTAGAGAAAGACATATGACTGATGACAATTCATAGTTACGTCATACTTTGTAAGGAATTCAAAAATAACTCCGGAAAATTAGAAGAGTCGGGTAAGATCCTGGGAAAAGACCTATGGGTTAAGGCCCACTCAAAAGATACACCGTTGAACGATTTAAAAGAAAGATTGCACCGATTGAATTAAATGGCTCAAAAGAGATAACAACCTCGAGATATCTTGAACGGATTAGGAATGATAACACGAATCTCCTGAGGTATCTTCAGTACTCTAGAACAAATGAATAGTGAGAGGTGAATGATTAAGAGGTGCACCGGCGTGAGAAAACATTTGAAACAAGGAAAGGGATATGATCAACACCAAAATATTGCATTGAATCCACCGGAGAGAAAAAAAGAGAATGACTAATGTTGAACTTGAAGCTCATGAGCATCTCCATGAGAAATCAAAGGTTAAGAACATTGAAGAAAGGAATGAAGAAAGTTCACATGAATAAAATGGATACTTGATCAAGATATATGATTCCTTGAAGGAAAGGGTGGGAGGGCGGGAAAAACAAAGGCAACTTGGGACGGATGAAACAAACACCGTTGAGAAAACTTAGAGTTGATCTTGCGGATGTTGAAAATGATCGGATCCACTTGAACAGAAGCATGATGGTTGAAAAAGAATTGGCATGACCACTCGGCACGAATAAAAGGATACTCGATTAGCGACTTCAGACTCCGTGAACAAAAAGGGCCGGAGGGTAGGAAAGAAAAATAAATGGGGATGGGGAGACGACGACGTTGAGAACATGAGAGTTGATCTTACAAGGATGAAGTGGATGGAATAACTTGAAGATGAAAACACCGTTTGAAAAGGATTGACAAGACAAACTCGACGATCAAAAAGGATTAGCACTCCCATAGAAATATGAGAACACTATTTAAAAAGGCATGGAATCCACATTTGACACTGAAACAACTCGAATACCACAAACCAAAACAAAACAAAGGATTGGCTTGCAGAATAAGCCAGAAACAAACATATGATAGATCCCATATCGTATCATGTGTCTGTTGGAAAGATATCCTACGTGATACTTGAATTCCCACCTAAAAACTCCCAAAACTTTCTGGTTATGCAATCAGGTGTTCGGGATACAGGGGAAGCATAATATCTCACCCAAACTAACAATCCCAACATCCAGCTGTATCCATCCTTCAACACATAACCAAGAAACCTTCGGAAATCATGTATCCCAACCTTCAAAAAGCATCCATTATACGAGTTATGGCAATACTCCCGAACTCCCGCCCCAGTACTGGGTGGCGTCTAGGTTATGTCACCAACAACTGTATAAAAGAGATTTTCGATGTCGGGGAACTCAAGTATTCCAGAACTGAAATGATAAAATTGTGACGACAACACCTCGGAGCTCAACTCCCCGGGGCACTGCCACGACCCCTAAATGTCAAGAGGCACCAAGAACAATGTTCTCATCACAACAATATCGGAACCATTCCAAGATACCCGCGTGATCCTAAAAAATATTTTCATGAAATTTGAGGAGAGGAAGTCAAAACATCTACGTCAGGAGACCTCACCAGAGCAACGAAGGGAGCGAGGAGTAAAAAGAATCCTACTCTCTGATATATATATAACCTAAGACTCAAAACATTTTTGTTCTAGACTCAACAATGTCAGCGATTCGATCAAGTAGGGGGCTCCTAAGTCAGGGATGGCTCTGATACCAACTTGTAACTCCCACGATGCGCCTATATCTCCCACGTATTGAGGCACGACTTAGAGGCATAACCGCATGGTGGTTTTGTTGCAAGAGGGGTAATCTTCACACAATCCCATGTACTGAATAAGAGAGGGATAATGAGTTGTCTTACAACTGCCACATCACACAAATAAGAAGTTAAACATACATCATCCAGAGTACAATCAAGGTCCGGCTATGGAACCAAAATGAAAGAAGACAACCCCAAATGCTAGATCCCCGGTCGTCCCAACTAGGCTCCACTACTGATCAATAGGAAACGAAACATAGCAACGACCAAGGTCCTCATCGAACTACCACTTGAGTTCGGTAGCATCACCTGTACTGGTATCATCAGCACCTGCAACTGTTTGGAAGTATCTGTGAGTCACGAGGACTCAGCAATCTCACACCCGCGAGATCAAGACTATTTAAGCTTATGGGTAGGATGTGGTAATGAGGTGGAGTTGTAGCAAGAGCTAAGCAAATATGGTGGCTAACATACGCAAATAAGAGCGAGAAGAGAAGCAATGCAATGGTCGAGAAGCTAGAAGTGATCAAGAAGTCATCCTGAAACTACTTACGTTCATAGATAACCCAAACCGTGTTCACTTCCTGTACTCCGCCGAAAAGAGACCATCACGACAACACACGCCATTGATGCATTTTAATTAAGTCAAGTGCCAAGTTCTCTACAACTGGATATTAACAAATTCCCATCTGCCACATAACCACGGCAACGACTCTCGAAAGCTTATACCCTGCAGGGGTGTCCCAACTTAGCCCATCACAAGCTCCCACAGTCAACGAAGGATATTCCTTCTCCCGGAAAGACCCGACCAGTCTCAGAATCTCGGTTACAAGACATTTCGACAATGGTAAAAGAAGACCAGCAAAGCTGCCCGAACATGCTGAGAAATGCCGATAGGAGCTGCACATATCTCGTTCTCAGGGCACACCAGATGAGCAATCCGTACAACTAAAACCAACCCTCAAGTTTCCCCGAGGTGGCGCTGCAAAGGGCTCTAGTTTGGACCAACACTCAAAGGAGCACTGGCCCGGGGTGGGGGGGTTAAAATGAAGATGACCCTTGAGTCTGCAGAACCCAAGGGAAAAAGGCTTAGGTGGCAAATGTTAAAACCAAGGTTGGCCCTTGCTGGAGGAGTTTTATTCAAAGCGAACTGTCAAGGGGGTCCCATAACCCCAACCGCGTAAGGAATGCAAAATCAAGGAACATAACACCGGTATGACGGAAACTAGGGCGGCAAGAGTGGAACAAAACACCAGGCATAAGGCCGAGCCTTCCACCATTTACCAAGTATATAGTTGCATTAATTAAAATAAGAGATATTGTGATATCCCAACATGGAACAAATTTCAACTTCACCTGCAACTAGCAACGCTATAAGAGGGGCTGATCAAAAGCGGTAACTTAGTCAAACAACGGTTTGCTAGGAATGTGGGTTAGAGGCTGGACATGGCTATATGGGAGGCATGATAAACAAGTGGTAGGTAGCACGACATAGCGATAGAACGGACAACTAGCAAGCAAAGATAGAAGTGATTTCGAGGGTATGGCCATCTTGTCTGAGATCCCGCAAGGAAGAAGAATGAGTCCAAGAGGTAGACGACCCAACGTAGTTGAATGAATCCTCACAACTCCGGAACGAAACCGAAGCTAACGAGAGAAGCAAACCAGAAAGAAGCAAGCAACATTGTAAACACACAAGCATAAACATGGCATGATGCACAACCAAGTATGATGCATGTTCGGTTTAATGATTCATGGCATGGCAAAGTGCAACAAACAACACTACAAATTAAGTGGAGCTCAATATGCAACGAGCTGCATATTGACGAAACACCACATTCGATTATTTAGTTCACTCCCGGTTATGTACCCAACAATATTAAATGTTATTAAACTTGGCAAGAGGTGAGGCAAAAGTAAACTACACATTTTAGGCAATTTTAAGTGAGGCCGGAAACAACAAATAACCATTTCGGTAAATCCCCACATGCCATGTAGCAATTGAAGGAAAACAACAATTTAAACATTCTTAATGTTGTTATCATGATGCGGATGACATTTGCAAGTTGTATGCAATATTTATGAAAATGTTGATAAGAGCATGTTATGAAGCATTTGTCATCGTGGTGGAAACAAAAGGGGTGCCACAACAACGAATCCGAAAATGAAGCCACGGCAACATACCAGTTCCGGTAGCTCATGGAGATACCGGTGCAAAAGGAAATGCGACAGGAGCGTGTCATGCAAGGATGGTGGGGTGATTCTGGATACCGAGTACCCACGGTTCGACAGCGTGGCAAACGAGGAGGAACGTGTAAGTACCTCTCGGACACGGTGCAAACACGAGCATCTCATACAACCCACATGCATACGGTCCACGACGTCGTCTCGGTGTTATACCTTCGAATCGTGCATTTTTGGGGCGGTTCGAGTTCGTCGAGGGAAGTAGAGGAAGTAGTCGGTAGTAGAAGTAGTGGTACTATTGGTCGTCGATGGTAGTGGTACACGTTTTGCTGTAGATGTTCAGGTCAACGAGGGGGTACTTGGCGCAACAAAGGTCTCCGGGGTCGTCGGGTACACATTCACAAAGTAGTCGTACACGTCGACGGTAGTTTTTCACTCAACGGCCTTCAGCGACGTTAGTTGTTCTCGTATCGTCGTGGAAGTAGTTGTACATGGTTGCGACGGTAACCGAACTTGGCGATTCGACGGGGTACACTTAAGTCGTCGTGGGAACTTGATGAATCTGAGGTCTTCAGGGTCGACGGTAGTTGCACATCTCATAGTGGAACTTGGCGGCTTCGAGGGCTCCGGGCGTCGTGGTACTTGGCAACAATCGGGGTGGTCATGACGCATATGATGTTTTCGAGGGACTTGGCATGTCCAAAACGTAGCAGCACAAATGTCTCGGTCGGGAGCACTCGTTCGGGCATCCTTGGTCTTGCCGGCGATGTACTTGACGAATCCAGAGGATGTCATCGGTAGTCAAACTTGGCGAATCCAGGTTTGTGCGGGACTTGGTAGGTTCCACACATAGATGCATCGATGGTGCTCGAAGGCAGTAGCAGGGCAGAAGGAAGACAAGGTTAGCCGGCGGCACCGGAATGTGGCGGAGCTATTAGAGCTCGCCGGAGTAGCTGTAGGCGAGGCATGGCGGCGCTTGGTGCCCAGCAGGAGGAAGAGCAGAGGAGGTCGGCGCTGGGAGGAGGTTGAGGATGGCAGGGGCACATGCGAGGAGGACGCAGGCGAAGATGTGGTGGAGGTCACCGGTGCGGGCGAAGGCAGCGGCAGCTGGGCATGGTGTAAGGGTGCAACAGCTGCTGCTGCTGCTGCCGACGGCGAGGTCGAGGCAGGATCCGGGCAGCAGAGGGACGCGAGCAAGAGGAAGGAGAGGCCGGCGTGGTCGCGCACGCAGGCCGGCATCCTGCTGGTGGTCATCGGCGCGGCGCCATGGCCGAAGGCCAAGGTCAAGGTCTGAGAGGAGGAGCCCGGTGGCGTGGGTGCATCATGGCGATACGGCAGCGCAGAGGAGGCTCGCGTGAAGGGGCATCGGGCGCGAGCGCTATCGGGAGGAGAACGAGGGGAATCGAGAAGGGGAGCGCGGTCGAGCGCTGGTGGCGCTGGAGGATGGACGCGGGGGAAGAGATTGGATCGTGAGAGGTTAGGGTGCTGGGCGCGGGCTAGGGTTAGAGGGTTAGGTAGGCCTTTGGGGGGTGTTGGGCCTAGGGAGGCCTGGCTGCGGATGGCCTATTGGGCCGGCTGTCCGCTGGCCTTCTCTCTTCCCTCCCTTGTCTTTTCAAAAACAGAGAACTAGAAGAAAGGAAAAGGAGAGAAGAGAAGGTTGGAAGAAGAATTTGGGCAAGCGGTTAATTTTCCTGGACTCATAAAAATATGCATGTCCACAGAAAATTAGAAGTGGCAAGATTGCAGGAATTAAATTCAAACTAATTTGAATTTAATTCAAATAGGTTTTAACTAGGACTTGGTAAAAGGAAGGTCCAGAAATGTTGAGATTTTTTATGGAGCTCCGGAAAGAGATGAAAGGATGTATGGCAAAGTTAGGGACCAACAATTGTGATAACAAAGGCATTGGGATTCATTTTGCAAGTGTGTTCCAGTTAATTCCAAAAAAATTGAATATTTTATATAGCTCCCTAATAATATTGGGAGTGTATGTTCTAAAGAGAAATCACCATTGTGAATATCCCTCGATTTAAATGGACCGAAGATCCATATGATTTATTTAGTTGAGTTATTAAAAAAGGTTGCATGATGACATGATGCCATGCACTTGATGCAAAGATGAATGCAACGAACCAAACAAAACACACAATGAATCTCGAAATCCATGGAAGGCATCTGGAGTGCCGGTCTTGGGGCATCACAGCACGGGCCCTACAGGATGAGCGGCTGAGATTGCTGTTGGGCCACCACTTCGCACCCACTTCGTATCCTACCTCCCCAAGCCTAGACAATATGTTAGGGTTAGCAAAGTATATGTGAGATATTTGTGAGCTTTGCTCCTTCTACCTTCCCTCTTGTGGATCAAGACCCCTTTAGGGAAGAATCCTTGTGGATTTCAAGACCTCCATAAGGAGAAGACTATCTTCAAGACCTCATCTCCTAGGAGTGGGAAGAACTCTATCATTATATCTTTCCTTTGATTGTGTTTGTGAACTTGTGGATCCTGTGTTTGATATTCTAGTGGATGTGTAATTGGGTATTGTTGGAGTGATTTACTCTTTGTGTTCTTGGTGTTCATCTCCCTTTTCCCCTCCAAGTGTGAAAATATCCGTCTTAGGGTTCCACCCTACATCATCTTGGTATCATGAGCAAGGTTGATTCACATGTTGGAGTCCCTACCCTCCACTTTCTAGCTTGATTTTGTTTTTTCGTCCCTAATTTGAAAATCCCCACCAAAAATAGCCCCAAAATTTTTCTTGCAATTTGTTGGATCTTGTGAGATTTCGTTTATTTGATCCACGAATTTGGTGTTTGGCAAGTGGATCTACCCCCTTACCACCTTTCCCCAACATCCATCCATCGATTTTGACCGCAAAATTGAAAATACCCACGGATCTGAAGCTTTTCGTCCGCTTTCAGAGGACCCCGTGCACACGGGCCTCACTTACCCCGTGTACATAGACCATCTAGAGACTTTCGGCCATTTCCTATTTTCTTCCATTTTGATTTCCCACCACCACTTTCGACCTTCCGCAATATTTCTCGTGGTTGTTTGAGTTTTGGGTTGCGGTTTCTCTCGTGTCCTAAGGTGTTTCGACTACTTAGGCATGACTCGATGTCATCATCACCGCCACTCGACCATCGACTTGGATTCCACATCAGCTTTGACAACTCCGTCTTCATACCTACCGTAAGCAAGGACGGTAACCTCGATGACACCTTTGCATTACCCTTGCCAGTGCCTTGATAGCTTCGAGCCTCTTTTGTGTAGCTTACCCATCGGGACTAGCTTGTTGAGTATTGCCGGGCCACGCCGTTAGTGCTCCATTAGTGTTACATCTCTCCTGTCCATATACTACTTGTTACCTCGCATTGTGGCTCGCATATCAAGCATTGTGGCATAGTCAAAAAAAGAAGCAAAAAGCTTTTAAGCAAAACAAAAGAGAACCAAGAGCTCGTAAGCAATAGCATTGAGCCACTTTGCCTAGTTCATCATCTTGGTTCATACATACATAATCATACTTGGGATAGTTGAGACAACCCGTTTCTCTATTAGGTTGGTGCACCAGCATATCTAACCCAGTAGAGCAATCGAGCTAGTGTCTCTCTAGTATCCGTACAACAAGAGCATTTCCGTAGTTCCACCTCCTAGAGCTCACTCCTTGGTTGTGCGGATCCCATTTGTCTTCCGTGTGTGTGTTCCTAGTGATATCCTTGGGTATTATCTATTTGTCTTACTTGATTTGTGCATCTTTTCAAGTTTTTCAACATCTTGACTAACATTTTCTTGAATTATTTGTGCCACTTCCTAACTGAGATCCTCCATAAGCCTTTTACTTGTAGGTGTGAGAAACAATACCTGGTAACAATTCTACTATTATAGCATCACGTGGGATTGTACTTGTTACATCTACAATCTTCAAAAAAGGTAACTTTAGTTTTCTTCTGTCATTTTCCTACTAACCACCACTTCCACATCATGGATAGCCCTTCTTCTTCAGCAAACCCTCTCTTCAAGGAACAAGTTGGCCCCCGGGTCTCTTCTTTTTCATATTTGCCTTCAAGATCTATTTTTATTTGGTTTAATTTTCAGGTCTATTAATCCAAAAACCCAAAATATCTTGCTGTAATTTTTATTATTTATTTTATTTCGCGTTCCCGCAAGATCTATTTATCCAATCTATTACAAATTTACCTATCTTTTTAACCGGGCGGGATTGAGAACACGTCTTACACATCGGGTTGCAAGTATTTGTTCTTTGTGTGCAGGTATCGTTTACATAGTGTTGCTTGGTTCTCCTACCATTTCGATAACCTTGGTCTCATCACTGAGGGAAATACCTACCGTAGCTGTGCTGCATCATCCCTTCCTCATACCAACGTAGTTCAAGCCACATCAAAAGGAACTTCTGGCGCCATTGTCGGTGAGGATCAAGTCAAGATAGTCTCCCAACAAATCGCCAATTTATGGCGCCGTTGCCGGGGAGACATCATCAACATCTATCAGGTTCCTAATCACAAATCTCCTCTCCTTGCAATTAACATTATTTTCCATTTGCCTCTTGTTTTCATCCCCCCACTTCACAAAAATTTGACGTTTTATTCGCCCTCTTTTTCGTTCGCCGTTTTCTCGTCAGATCTCTTATTTGCTTGAACTTGTCATCATGAGTGACTTTGGTATGGCTGAAATAGATGATGGCCTAACTCCTAAAATTGGACGACCTGACAATCTGATGCCAAAACTTTTGTTTTAGGGCAAGGGAACATTATGGGAAAAGAACTTATACAAGAATTTTTTAGTTGTGTTGGAAATTTGACTCTTGATGATGCTCCCAAACTTAAAAGAACTAAATCTTATGCGGAGGCTATTTCAGCACTAGTTTTGAAACTTGAAAATAGATTTATCCATACCCATCCTACCTAGCAAAGATTATTTTATGAGATACCCGTTATAAAGGATCCTAGGGCTAAAAAGCTAGCTACCCTTGTTCCTATGATGAATTTGATTATATAGTACGGGAAGTTGGGGAAATCTTTGAATTTTATGGGATGAGCCGTGAAAAAGCGGTGGTAAATGAGATCCTTTATAATAGTGATTATATGTTGAGACATTTGCTTGGAAACAATCATTTTTTTATGACAATCTTAAAAAGGAAATTCTCGTTTTAGATATAATCCAACAAGTTTTTAATGATGTCAATCAACACTATTCTTGGATTGTTGCTGGAAATCAAAGGAGATACATAGACGGGCAACTTGATAATGCTAAAATTTCCATGGATAATGTGTTCCAAGGTATTTTTGCAAAACCACATGATAACAACACATTTATGAAGAATAAGAAGAAAGATGACAACACTTAGATCTATGCGTTATGCCTAGCTAGGGGTGTAAAATGATAGCGCATGTTGGGAGGCAACCCAATGAATAAAAATTATTTTTTCCTTTTTCTTTCTGTTCTTGAGTGTTTGCACAATTATGCTACTATTATGATTGTGTTTTTTGTGTTTTTTAATTAGTGTTTGTGGCAAGCAAAGCCTTTGGGATCATGTTGGGTGATAGTTGATTTGATCTTGTTGAAAAATAGAAACTTTTGCGCCCAGTAAAACAATTTTAATTTTTCACAGAAACGCGATAAATACTGATTTTTGTACACACGATTGATAAACAAATTGTCCATGTTGTCATAATTTTTGGAATTACATAAGTATACGAAGTTTTTAGATTACTACAAACTGTTCTATTTTTCACAGATTTTGTTTTCTTTGCGTTGTGTGCTTATTTTGATGAATCTATGGTTTGTATTGGAGGGTATAAGCCATAGTAAAGTTGGATAGAGTAGATATAGTGCAAAAATAAAATGTGAATGGGTTTGCAACAACTGCTTTGTAATACTAATGGATCTCACGAAGGATTTGTTTATTTGCTTTAACTTGTCATCATGAGTGACTTTGGTATGGCTGAAACAGATGATGGCCTAACTCCTAAAATTGGATGATCTGGCAATCTAGATGCCAAAACTTTTGTTTTAGGGCAAGGGAACATCATGGGAAAAGAACTTATACAAGAATTTGTGAATTGTGTTTGAAATTTGACTCTTGTTGATGCTCCAAAACTTAAATGAACTAAATCTTATGCGGAGGCTATTTCAGCACTAGTTTTGAAACTTGAAAATTGATTTATCCGTACCCATCCTACCTTGCAAAGATTGTTTTACGGGCTACCCGTTATAAAGGATCCTAAGGCTTAAAATCTAGCTACCCTTGTTCTTATGAATGAATTTGATTATATAGTACGAGAAGCAAGGGAAATCTTTGAATTTTACGGGATGAGCCATGAAAAACTGGTGATAAATGAGATCATTTATAATAGTGATTATATGTTGAGACATTTTCTTGGAAATAATCAATTTTTTGATGACAATCTTAAAAAGGAAATCCATGTTTTAGATACAATCCAACAAGTTTTTAATGATGTCAATCAACACTATCCTTGGATTGTTGCTGGAAATCAAAGGATATACGTAGACGGTCAACTTGATAATGCTAAAATTTCCATGGATAATGTGTTCCAAGTTATTTTTGCAAAACCACCTGATAAGAACACATCTATGAAGAATAAGAAGAAAGATGACAACACTTAGATCTACGCATTATGCCTAGCTAGGGGCGTAAAACGATAACGCTTGTTGGGAGGCAACCCAATGAATAAAATTTATTTATTTTCCCTTTTCTTTCCATTCTTGTGTGTTTGCACAATTATACAACTGTTATGATTGTGTTTTTTGTGTGTTTTAATTAGTGTTTGTGCCAAGCAAAGCCTTTGGGATCATGTTTGTTGAAAAATAGAAACTTCTGCGCCTAGTAAAATAATTTTATTTTTTCACAGAAACGCGACAAAATACTGATTTTTATACAAAAGATTAATATACAAATTGCCCACACTGTCACAATTTTTCAAAAAAATTGGAGTTACATAAGTATACGAAGTTTTCAGATTACTACAAACTATTCTATTTTTGACAGATTCTGTTTTCTTTGCGTTGTGTGCTTATTTTGATGAATCTGTGGTTTGTATTGGAGGCTATAAGCTATAATAAAGTTGGAATACAGTAGACATAATGCAAAATTAAAATATGAATGGGTTTGCAACAGTACTTAGAGTAGTAATTTCCTTTGTTATACTAACGGATCTCACGAAGGTTTTGTTGAGTTTTGTGTGATTAAAGTTTTCAAGTTTTGGGTGAGATCACGATGGATGAAGGAATAAGGAGTAAGAAGATCCTAAGCTTGGGGATGCCCACGGCACCCCCAAGTTATTATCCAAAGAAGAACAAGCAACTAATCTTGGTGATGCCCTGAGTGGTATCCCCTCTTTCTTCTAATGACCATTGGTATTTTACTTGGAGCTATATATTTATTTGTCATATATCATGAGTTTAGCTTGGAGCGTCTTGTATTATTTGAGTCTTTGCTTGTTTTGCTTTTTGTTTTGAGTCAAGTATCCTTGCTGAGCACACATATTTAAGAGAGCCAAAATTATGCTATGATTTTTAGAATTGCTCTATGTGCTTCACTTAATTCATTTGAGCTATGGAATTGTTCTAGTGCTTCACTTATATCTTTTTGAGCACGGTGTGCTTTAATATTTTTGAAGAAATCCTCTCATGCTTCGGTAAGATTTATTTGAGAGTTAGTAATTTTTTAAGAAATCCTTCCATGCTGCACTTAAATTATTTTGAGAGAAGAAATTTTTTATGCTCGTGTTCTTCATTTAGACTTGTATGAGCTATCAAAAGCAACATATGAAATTGGTCCCAAAGTGATAGATAATCAAGATGGATATAATAAAAACTTCCATGAAGATCATTGGACAAAATAAACTTGATTCTTTGTAATAGTTTTGTGATATGTTGATATAATATGTGAGTCATGTTGATGAGTAATTATGCTTTAGTAAGAATATTGGTGTTAAGGTTTGTGATTCCCTATGCAAGCATGAAAGTCAATAGTTATGCAATTAAATTACATCCTACTTGTGGTGCATTATTCGGTGTTAGTTATACTTAATGCTCGCTTATGAGACTTTTCGTTTCTTGGTTGGATGCTTCTCAATATTTTGCTAGCCTTCACTTGTACTAAGTGGGATTACTACTTGTGCATCCAAAATCTTTAAACCCAGTTTTTGCCATATGAGTCTACTATACCTACCTATATGCGGTATTTTCGTGTCGTTCTAAGAAAATTTGTATGTGCCATCTCTAATCTTTAAAATAAATTTCTTTTTGTGTGCTCGTACCGCTCATGAAATGGTAGGGGGTGGCTGATATTTTTCCATGCTAGATATGTTATTCTCAAGATGAGTGTTTATTCACTTGTCATTGCACGAGAGTATGGCAAAGGTATTAGGGATGCCCAGTCTCGAAATGAAAAGTTAATTTACTTGATGATGTCCAATAATAAATTCCTTGGAAAGTGTTGGTATGGATGGTACCCATGGATTCGATTAGCCATGGAATGT
>NC_053028.1:53981882-53991884 GCF_003073215.2 Triticum urartu | reverse complement strand
TCCTCTGAGTGTTGGTCCAACTTGTCAGCCGCCGGTGGCCACCAGGGGCAACTCTGGGCTGGCCTACCGGAAGTTTGGACGATCCGATGTGCCCTGAGAAAGAGATATGTGCAACTCCTATCGGGATTTGTCGGCAGATTCGGGCGGTGTTGCTGGTTTAGTTTTACCCTGTCAAAATGTCTTGTTGTACCGGGATACCGAGTCTGATCGGAATGTCTCGGGAGGAGGTCTATTCCTTTGTTGACCGTGAGAGCTTGTGATGGGCTAAGTTGGGACACCCCTGCAGGGATTTGAACTTTCGAAAGCCGTGCCCGCGGTTATGGGCAGATGGGAATTTGTTAATGTCCGGTTGTAGAAAACCTGAAGTTGACCTTAATTAAAATGAACCAACAGCGTGTGTTACCGTGATGGTCTCTTTCCGGTGGAGTCCGGGAAGTGAACACGGTGTTTGAGTTATGCTTGACGTAGGTTGTTATAGGATCACTTCTTGATCATACTTTTATCGACCGTGCTTTTCCTTCTCTTCTCGCTCTCATTTGCGTATGTTAGCCACCATATATGCTAGTCGCTTGCTGCAGCTCCACCTCATACCTTTACCTTACCCATAAGCTTAAATAGTCTTGATCGCGAGGGTGCGAGATTACTGAGTCCCCGTGACTCACAGATACTTCCAAAAACCAGTTTGCAGGTGCCGATCTTACCGAGCAGGTGACGCAACCAAGCTCAAGGAGGAGCTCGATGAAGATCTTGTCCTTTATGTTGTTTCGTTCTAGTTGTTCAGTAGTGGGGCCCAGTTGGGGTCGATCGGGGACCGTGTCGCATTTGGGGTTCTTCTTTTATTTTGGTTCCGTAGTCGGACCTTGATTGTATCTGTTTGATGTAATGCTTTATTCATGTAATTGTGTGAAGTGGCGATTGTAAGCCAACTATGTATCTCTTTCCCTTATGTATTACATGGGTTGTGTGAAGATTACCTCACTTGCGACATTGCTTTCAATGCGGTTATGCCTCTAAGTCATGCTTCGACACATGGGAGATATAGCCGCATCGAGGGCGTTACAAGTTGGTATCAGAGCCTTCCCGACCTTAGGAGCCCCATTGCTTGATCGTTTTTAGCAGCCAAGTTGTGTCTAGAAAAATGTTTTGAGTCATCTAGGAATTATATATCGGAGAGTTTAGGAATTCTTTTTACTCCCCAGTCCCTTCGTCGCTCTGGTGAGGCATCCTGATGTAGAGTTTTGACTCTTCTCTTCTCAAATTTCACTAAGAAATTTTTTTAGGATCACGCGGGTATCTTGGAATCGTTCCGATGGTTTTGTGACGAGAACATTGTCTTGGTGCCTCCTGTCAGGGGTTTAGTGGAAGTGTCCCGGGGAGTTGAGCTCTGAGGTGTTGTCGTCATAATTTTATCGTTGCGGTTCTGGAATACCTGAGTTCAGTTCGCCGACATCGAAAATCTCTTTTATGCAGTTCGTTGGTGAGATAACCTCGACGCCACCCAGTACTGGGGCGGGAGTTCGGGAGTATCGCCATAACTTGTATAACGGATGTTTTTCGAAGGTTGAGGTAGACGATTTCCGAAGGTTTCTTGGTTATGTGTTGAAGGATGGATACAGCTGGATGTAGGATTTGCTAGTTTTGGGTGAGATATTATGCTTCCCCTGTATCCCCAACACCTGATTGCATAACTGGGAAAATTTCGGGAGTTCATAAGTGGGAGTTCAAGTAGCTCTTAGGATATCTTCCCGACAAATGTATGATATGAAATTGGGGTTCGACGTCTAGTGGTCCGCCTATTCACGGTCGGTTTTACAGTGGTCTCGTTGTGTCTTAAAGAGTCCTTGGCTATGCCGACTCGGGGACGCTTCGTATGTCATGTGCACTGCCTTGTACATGATGATGCTGTACGATCGAGCCCGTGTAGGCCCCACCACGAAAACTTCGGACGAAATCTCTATCATATGTTTGTTCCGGCTTATTCTGCAAGCCAATCCTTGTTTTGTTTTGAGTTGTGGTATTCGAGTTGCTTCGAAGTCAAATGTTGATTCCATACCTTTCCTAAATGGTGTTCTCATACTCCGATGTGAATACCAATCCTTCTTGTTAATCGATATCGTCATGTCAATTCTTTCCAACCGGTGTAATTATCTTCAAGAGGATCCGAGCATTTCAACACCCGCAAGTTTCAATCTTACCTTTTCTCAACGGTGTTTGTTTCATCCGTATCCAAGTTGCCTTTGTTTTTCCCGCCCTCCCACCCTTGTTTCTTCAAGGACTCGTATATCTTAATCAAGTATCCTTTTACTATTGTGAAGTCTCTCCATTCTTTTCTATCAATATTCTTATCTGGTGGTTCTCATGAAGATTCTAACGGAGCTTCTAGTTAGTCTCTCATCACTCGTCTTCTTCTCCGGTGGAACCAATTCAAGTTGTTGGTGTTGATCATATCCCTTTCCTCATTTCAAGGTTTTCTCATGCCGGTGCAATTCTTAATCGTTCACTTCTCGCTATTCTATTGTCCCGGAGTGCTCAAGATATCTCGAAGATTCGTGTCTCCACTCTACGTTCGTTCAAGTCTTTTAATTCAACAGGTGCATTCTCTCTTTTAAATCCTTCAACGGTGTTTTATTTTGAGTGGGCCCTAACCCACAGGTCTTTTCCCAAGATCTTACCTGACTCTTCTTATTTTCCCGGAGCTATCCTCAAATTTCTTTTTGAAGTTTGACGTAAGAATGATTTATCATCAGTCAAATGCTTTTCTCCAAGATCTGTCAAATTCTTTTCATCGTTGGCTCAACCTCTTCGTTTTGATTCTTCCGGAGTGTCTAAATAAGTCTTGATGGTATTTCTCATCGTCATTCTCAGTTTGGAAGACCGAAGAAGATTCTTCTTTCAACCTTGCTACATTCTCTTCAAGTTTCGTCATTCGAGATTGTTGCAATCCTCTCATAATTGTTTTCGATTGTCAGAATTCTTTCTCACCCATCCGGAGTAATTCAGGAGTCTTTTCAGTTTGATTCTCTGAAGGCCATCACCTCAGAAGTATTCATTCTCATCTTTCAGCAATCATTCTCCAAATCATACCGGTGCTTAAATCAAGGATTCTCTAATCAGCACGTAATCTCTTCGTTCTCATGGATCTAAATTCTCTCAAGCATCTTCGGTTATTTGCTAATTCTTCCCGGTGTTTCTTTATCTTCTCTTCGTTCATTTTTAATTCTTATGGTGGTTCGTTCAAGAGCTCTCGTCATTCGTTATCATATCAATTATTCGTTGTTTCAATCATTCCGGTGGTTCATTGAAGACCTTCTCAAGTTTGCTCCATATCTATCTTAATCTGTTCTATGAGAATAAGTAGTGTGCCAAATCCATTGTTTATCATCAATTTAATTGATGAAGGATAACCATAATGTAATTCTCATTCTTATTTCATCGAGCGAATTCAATTCCTTATTCTGGAGGTTCATCAAATTCGTGGTTTCACTTGATTCATCTTTCTTTTCCCGGAGATCCAAGCTCTCGCAATTATATCACCACGAAGCTCCATCTAAATCATCGCAAGGTTTCACCTTGTATTTTCAACTTCTCTTTCTTTCGTTTGATCATTCTTTTGTTTACCGGAGTTCTTCATGGAGGTTCTTCATGATGGGTTCATCAAGGATTTAATTCCTTCTCGAAGTGTTCATCGACATTCTTTTCTAAGAAGCTCAAGCTTTCTTCATATTGTAATCCGGAGTGCATTTCTTTCTACCGTATCTTTGGAGGTGGTTTTACATCATTCTTGGTAATTTGAGTTCATGTTTCACATGTTATTAAGAATGAGGTATTTTTAAATCCATCAATCTCTTCTCTGGAGTTATCTTGGGTTGTATTTCACCAAAGCCTTTCCTAAGGATTGTTGCTAGTTATGGTGCTTATAAATGACCCAAGTTCTTCATTTATCCTCCCGGTGAAATAAGTTTCTCGTCCCCTTGTTCTTACCAATCCAATTCTTTTTCCGTGAGTGGCAGAATTTCATCTCATAGTTTTGAGTTGTTCTCCATAAGCCCACTTCAAGCTTACTCTTTTCGTTGTTGGTTTTTTCCAACAACTCCGTTCGACCCTTCTCTTAAGGATGCATTTTCAATCTCTTTTGTGGCAGAAGCTGGCATTTTCTTCTCCATTCCTTTCTTTCAATTATCTATCTTCTATTCTTTCGTTCCGGAGGCATTGCGATGTTGTTATTTTCACCCATCATCTCGTTTTGTCAAAGATCATGTTCTTTTCATGCCTATCCATTTAACCGGAGTGTTGTGCCCTTTCGCTCAAGTTCTTTTCATTTTATCAAGTCTTTCATCTCTTTCCAACCGGAGTGCTGTCCGAATTTGCTCTTCCATGTTTTCCTCTTCCCTACCGGAGTGCTTTCAACTTCATTCATCTCCGTTGTATTCTTTTCTCGATATGGATTAACCTCTTCAAGGTTCCTTGGCTTCACTCGTTTGTCAAAGAAGCAACTTAGTTTTACCTCTTCTCTTTCTCTTCCGTTTTTCCCTCCGGTGCCATTCTAGATCTTGGGACGAGATCCTCTCGTAGTGGTGGAGTGTTGTAACGCCCCGAGACCGATGTGCCAGGTGTCTTCGAGTTATTCGTTGTTGTTGCCTTGTCATTCGCTTGCGTGTTGCATCTTGTCATGTCATCATATGCATTGCATCATCATGTTTTCAAAACTTGCATCCGTCCCGGCCTCCTCGTTCTCTCCGTTGTCCGTTCTGAGCCCAGACACACTTGCACGCGCCCGCGGCATGTCCGAAATAGTATTTTATAAGTGGCTGGAAAATGTTCTCGGAATGGGATGAAAGTTTGCGTGCGGTCTTATTATAGTGTAGATAGACCGCCTGTCAAGTTTCATCGTGTTCGGAGTCCGTTTGACACCCCGACGGATAACTATAGCGGCAATATAGTCGGTCAAATCGTCGGACGCTTTCGGTCTCCGGAAACAGTCGCCGGGCCTCTCCTTTTCTCTCTTCTTAGACCTTTGCCTTCTGCACTACCTCTCACCGCCAGGTCCTACCTAACCTCTCTCGTCAACCCGTGGACCTCCTCACGTGTGCGTCCGAAATTGTCCCGGACCCGACCCGGGCAGTCGTCACCGTTGGATCCGGATCATCCCCAAACGTCTACAAAACGTCACCGTTTTCTTATTTGGACTCCCTAGCTATTTTTTTCGCGACCGTCCGATTACGATCAGAGGGACGAGTTAGCCCCTAAACTTCCCCTCTTTTCCTTATATAAAAACTCCCTAGTCTAAATTTGGACAAACCCTAAATTCTAGGCTGTTTGTCCCCCCTAGCCACCGCCACCTACAGCCTTCCCCCTCCTCGGATCAGCCGCATCTACCCACTCGCCTCGCACTTTGGGATCCTCCCAAATCCATCCCGGGCCAATCATCATCTCCCCTCGATCCATCCATCCAACCACACCGCAGCCAGCCACCTTGCGGCGCCCTCTCCCTCGAGCTCCAACGGAACCGCACCACCAGGACCCCAGCGGGCTCAAGCCCCTGCGCCGTGCTCCTTCCCGAGCCGGAGCTCCTGCCTCGACCTCACCTCCACCTCGTCGCGCCGGCGACTCGTCACGCCACTGCCTCCTCTGCTTCAGGCCACCGCGTCGGTCACCGGATCCGAACCCAGACGCCTCCCTCACCCGCTCCCGCGTCTGGTCGCCGTCGATCCTCGCCTGCATCGCATCGCCAAGTCCTCTGCTTCATCCAGGACAAGTGCGCCTGTCTCCGTCGCCCGAACTAGCAGCAGCTTCAGCCCGTTCCTGGCCAGATCCGCCGTCCCGGAGTCCCGCGCCCATGCCGGACCTCCTCTGCTTCGCCTTGGTCCCTACATAGCCTCCCCGCGCCCTGGAGTCCATGCCCGCCTGCACAGTTGCCGCCTCCGTTCGAGAGGAGGAAGACGCGGTCGACGCTCGCGTTGACTGCGCCTCGCACATGAGCTACCGCTAGATGCGCCCCAAGGCCCAGCTCCCGGCCCAGCCGCTGGCCAGATCCGGCCCAGCGAGGTGAGGACGCGCCCAGCCTCCCCTGTGCACTGTTGGGCCAGCCAGCAGATTCGGCCCAGTGTGTTTTTTTTCCAGATCTGTGTTTTTGTCCAATTATCCAGAGTATTATAGTTTTACAGAAAAGACCCTCATGTTCATGCATATAATAACTCACAATTCGTGCATCGGATAAAAATGATTTATATATGAAACATGCTCAGAATTTTGTCTAGTTTAATAATATGCCAATTTCTTGCCATGTTAAAATGTTTAAAATGATGTTTGCATTATTTTGCTCCTATAACTTGCTAAAATGATTTATTTCATAACTAAATAACCGTAGCTCGGTTTCTAATAAACTTTATATGTAAATGGGGTAGAATTTTGCCTAGTTTAACATGGTGGCATCTCTTTGCATGTTTAACAACTCTAAAATTGTGTTTAGGGCAGAACATTACCAAACCTAATATATGCATATGGGGACTTACCGGAATTGTTGTTCGTTGTTTCCGGCCTCATTTAACCTTGACTAGATAGGTAGTTTACATTTGTTTCACCTCTTGCCATGTTAATCAACATTTAATATTGTTGGGTACATAAAAAAGATCGAACTAAATACGTTATGTGGTGTTTTGGCAATATGCAACTCCGTTGCATATTGTGCTCCACTTAATTTGTAGTATTGTTTGTGCACTTTGCCATGCCATGCATAATTAAACCGGACATGCATCATACTTGGTTGTGCATCTTGCCATGTTTATGTGATGGTTGTTTACCATGTTGTTTGCTTCTTTCCGGTGTTGCTTCTTCGGGTTGGTTCCGATAACGTCGCGTTTGTGAGGAACCGTTCGACTACGTCTGTTTGTCTTCTTCATGGACTCGTTCTTCTTCCTTGCGGGATTTCAGGCAAGATGATCATACCCTCGAAATCACTTCTATCTTTGCTTGCTTAGTTGCTCGCTCTTTTGCTATGCCTATGCCGCGATACCTACCACTTGCTTATCATGCCTCCCATATTGTGAACCAAGCCTCTAACCCACCTTGTCCTAGCAAACCGTTGTTTGGCTATGTTACCGCTTTGCTCAGCCCCTTTTATAGCGTTGTTAGTTGCAGGTGAAGATTGAAGTTTGTTCCTTGTTGGAACATGGAGATGTTGTTCCTTGTTGGAACATGGAGATGTTGTTCCTTGTTGGAACATGTTTACTTGTTGGGTTATCACTATATATCTTATTTAATTAATGCATCTATATACTTGGTAAAGGGTGGAAGGCTCGGCCTTATGCCTTGTGTTTTGTTCCACTCTTGCCGCCCTAGTTTCCGTCATATCGGTGTTATGCTCCCGGATTTTGCGTTCCTTACGCGGTTGGGCTATTATGGGAACCCCTTGACAGTTCGCCTTAAGTAAAGCTCTTCCAGCAATGCCCAACATTGGTTTTACCATTTTCCAACTAGCCTTTTCTTTTCCCTTGGGAGTCGCGCTCCTAAGGGTCATCATTATTTTACCCCCCCGGGCCGGTGCTCCTCTGAGTGTTGGTCCAACTTGTCAGCCGCCGGTGGCCACCAGGGGCAACTCTGGGCTGGCCTACCGGAAGTTTGGACGATCCGGTGTGCCCTGAGAAAGAGATATGTGCAGGTCCTATCGGGATTTGTCGGCACATTCGGGCGGTGTTACTGGTTTAGTTTTACCCTGTCCAAATGTCTTGTTGTACCGGGATACCGAGTCTGATCGGAATGTCTCGGGAGGAGGTCTATTCCTTCGTTGACCGTAAGAGCTTGTGATGGGCTAAGTTGGGACACCCCTGCAGGGATTTGAACTTTCGAAAGCCGTGCCCGCGGTTATGGGCAGATGGGAATTTGTTAATGTCCGGTTGTAGAAAACCTGATGTTGACCTTAATTAAAATGAACCAACAGCGTGTGTTACCATGATGGTCTCTTTCCGGCGGAGTCCGAGAAGTGAACACAATGTTGGAGTTATGCTTGACGTAGGTTGTTATAGGATCACTTCTTGATCATACTTTTATGGATCGTGCTTTTCCTTCTCTTCTCGCTCTCATTTGCGTATGTTAGCCACCATATATGCTAGTCGCTTGCTGCAGCTCCACCTCATACCTTTACCTTACCCATAAGCTTAAATAGTCTTGATCGCGAGGGTGCGAGATTACTGAGTCCCCGTGACTCACAGATACTTCCAAAAACCAGTTTGCAGGTGCCGATGTTACCGAGCAGGTGACGCAACCAAGCTCAAGGAGGAGCTCGATGAAGATCTTGTCCTTTATGTTGTTTCGTTCTAGTTGTTCAGTAGTGGGGCCCAGTTGGGGTCGATCGGGGACCGTGTCGCATTTGGGGTTCTTCTTTTATTTTGGTTCCGTAGTCGGACCTTGATTGTATCTGTTTGATGTAATGCTTTATTCATGTAATTGTGTGAAGTGGCGATTGTAAGCCAACTATGTATCTCTTTCCCTTATGTATTACATGGGTTGTGTGAAGATTACCTCACTTGCGACATTGCTTTCAATGCGGTTATGCCTCTAAGTTGTGCTTCGACACGTGGGAGATATAGCCGCATCGAGGGCGTTACACTGAGTCATTTTACCACCTCTAGTCACAACTCTAACAGCATTATCATTCTTCTTACTATTTAATTCATTGAGCAAATCATTTTGAGCTTTAAGTACTTGTTCTACTTGAGTGGTAACCATAGAAGCATGTTTACTAATAAGTTTAAGTTCACCTTTAACACTAGCCATATAATCACTCAAGTGTTCAATCATATAAGCATTATGTTTCAATTGTCTACCGACATAAGCACTGAAGTTTTCTTGTTTAACAATAAAATTATCAAACTCATCTAAGCATTGGCTAGCAGACTTAATAGGCGGGATTTCAGCTTTATCATATCTATAGAGAGAATTTACCTTTACTACCTGTGTGGGGTTATCAAGACCGTGTGTTTCTTCAACAAGCGGCAAATTAAGACCATGTACTTCTTCAATAGGAGGTAAATTCTTAACATCTTCAGCTTTAATACCTTTTTCTTTCATAGATTTATGTGCCTCTTGCATATCTTCAGGACTGAGAAATAGAATACCCCTTTTCTTCAGAGTTGGCTTAGGAGTTGGTTCAGGAAGTGTCCAATTATTTTCATTAGTCAACATATTATTCAATAGAATTTCAGCTTGATCAACAGTTCTTTCCCCGAAAACACAACCAGCACAACTATCCAGGTAATCTCTGGAAGCATCGGTTAGTCCATTATAAAAGATATCAAGTATTTCATTTTTCTTGAGAGGATGATCAGGCAAAGCATTAAGTAATTGGAGAAGCCTCCCCCAAGCTTGTGGGAGACTCTCTTCTTCAATTTGCACAAAATTATATATTTACCTTAAAGCAGCTTGTTTCTTATGAGCGGGGAAATACTTAGCAGAGAAGTAATAAATCATATCCTGGGGACTACGCATGCAACCAGGATCAAGAGAATTAAACCATGTCTTAGCATCACCCTTTAATGAGAACGGAAATAATTTAAGAATATAAGAGTAGCGAGTTTTCTCATCATTAGTGAACAGGGTAGCTATATCATTTAATTTAGTAAGATGTGCCACAACAGTTTCAGATTCATAGCCATAAGAAGGATCAGATTCAACCAAAGTAATTATCTCAGGATCAACTGAGAAATCATAATCCTTATCAGTAATAAAGATAGGTGAAGTAGCATAAGCAGGATCATATTTCATTCTAGCATTCAAAGACTTTTCTTTAAGCTTAGCTAATAATTTCTTAAGATCACTTCTATCATTGTAGGCAAGAAAGTCTCTAGCAGTTTCTTCATCCATAACATAACCTTCAGGAACAATAGGCAATTCATATCTAGGGGGAGAATCTTCATCATCACTTCCATCAATATTATCAGTTTCAATAATTTCATTCTCTCTAGCCCTAGCAAGTTGTTCATCAAAAAATTCACCTAGTGGCACAGT
>NC_053028.1:53952190-53980882 GCF_003073215.2 Triticum urartu | reverse complement strand
ACCATAGTTCATCACGAAGCTTTAGCTTGGTGGCAGTGATTGGAGAATTCTGTCAATGACGCATATCATCTGGAAGATTAACTCCCATTGAATCAAGTGATTATTATACCCAGACATTTTGAGTATATGCTTCACTGACAGAACTGTTCTCCTCCATCTTGCAGCTGTAGAACTTATTGGAGACTTCATATCTCTCAATCCGGGCATTTGCTTGAAATATTAACTTCAACTCCTGGAACATCTCATATGCTCCATGACGTTCAAAACGTCGTTGAAGTCCCGGTTCTAAGCCGTAAAGCATGGCACACTGAACTATCGAGTAGTCATCAGCTTTGCTCTGCCAGACGTTCATAACATCTGGTGTTGCTCCAGCAGCAGGCCTGGCACCCAGTGGTGCTTCCAGGACGTAATTCTTCTGTGCAGCAATGAGGATAATCCTCAAGTTACGGACCCAGTCCGTGTAATTGCTACCATCATCTTTCAACTTTGCTTTCTCAAGGAACGCATTAAAATTCAACGGAACAACAGCACGAGCCATCTATCTACAATCAACATAAACAAGCAAGATACTATCAGGACTAAGTTCATGATAATTTTAAGTTCAATTAATCATATTACTTAAGAACTCCCACTTAGATAGACATCCCTCTAATCTTCTAAGTGATCACGTGATCCAAATCAACTAAACCATAACCGATCATCACGTGAGATGGAGTAGTTTTCAATGGTGAACATCATTATGTTGATCATATCTACTATATGATTCACGCTCGACCTTTCGGTCTCTCGTGTTCCGAGGCCATATCTGCATATGCTAGGCTCGTCAAGTATAACCTGAGTATTCTGCGTGTGCAACTGTTTTGCACCCGTTGTATTTGAACGTAGAGCCTATCACACCCGATCATCACGTGGTGTCTCAGCACGAAGAACTTTCGCAACGGTGCATACTCAGGGAAACACTTCTTGATAATTAGTGAGAGATCATCTTATAATGCTACCGTCAATCAAAGCAAGATAAGATGCATAAAAGATAAACATCACATGCAATCAATATAAGTGATATGATATGGCCATCATCATCTTGTGCTGTGATCTCCATCTCCGAAGCACCGTCATGATCACCATCGTCACCGGCGCGACACCTTCATCTCCATCGTAGCATCGTTGTCGTCTCGCCAATCTTATGCTTCCACGACTATCGCTACCGCTTAGTGATAAAGTAAAGCATTACAGCGCGATTGCATTGCATACAATAAAGCGACAACCATATGGCTCCTGCCAGTTGCCGATAACTCGGTTACAAAACATGATCATCTCATACAATAAAATTTAGCATCATGTCTTGACCATATCACATCACAACATGCCCTGCAAAAACAAGTTAGACGTCCTCTACTTTGTTGTTGCAAGTTTTACGTGGCTGCTACGGGCTTAAGCAAGAACCAATCTTACCTACGCATCAAAACCACAACGATAGTTTGTCAAGTTGGTGCTGTTTTAACCTTCGCAAGGACCGGGCGTAGCCACACTCGGTTCAACTAAAGTTGGAGAAACTGTCACCCGCAAGCCACCTATGTGCAAAGCACGTCGAGAACCGGTCTCGCGTAAGCGTACGCGTAATGTCGGTCCGGGCCGCTTCGTCCAACAATACCGCCGAAACAAAGTATGACATGCTGGTAAGCAGTATGACTTATATCGCCCACAACTCACTTGTGTTCTACTCGTGCATATAACATCAACGCATAAAACCTGGCTCGGATGCCACTGTTGGGGAACGTAGTAATTTCAAAAAAATTTCCTACGCACACGCAAGATCATGGTGATGCATAGCAACGAGAGGGGAGAGTGTTGTCTACGTACCCTCGTAGACCGAAGCGGAAGCGTTGACGCAACATAGAGGAAGTAGTCGTACGTCTTCCCGATCCGACCGATCCAAGCACCGTTACTCCGGCACCTCCGAGTTCTTGGCACACGTTCAGCTCGATGACGACCCCGAGCTCCGATCCAGCAAAGCTTTGGGGAGGAGTTCCGTCAGCACGACGGCGTGGTGACGATGATGATGTTCTACTGCGCAGGGCTTCGCCTAAGCACTGCAACGATATGACCGAGGTGGATATGGTGGAGGGGGGCACCGCACACGGCTAACGGAACGATCACGAAGATCAACTTGTGTGTCTAGGGTGCCCCCTGCCCCCGTATATAAAGGAGCAAGGGGGGAGCCCGGCCGGCCCTTTGGGGCCAAGGAAGGGGAGGAGTCCTCCTCCTAGGGAGTAGGACTCCCTTTCCTAGTCCAACTAGGAGGAGAGGGGAAGGAAAGAGAGGAAAGGGAGAGGGAAAGGGGGGCGCGCCCCCCCTCCTAGTCCAATTCGGACTCCCCATGGGGGGGGGCGCCACCTCCTGGGCTGCTGCCCTCTCTCTCCCTCAGGCCCACTAAGGCCCAATACTTCCCCGGGGGGTTCCGGTAACCCCTCCGGCACTCTGGTTTTCTCCGAAATCACCGGAACACTTCCGGTGTCCGAATATAGCCGTCCAATATATCAATCTTTATGTCTCGACATTTCGAGACTCCTCGTCATGTCCGTGATCACATCCGGGACTCCGAACTAACCTTCGGTACATCAAAAACCATAAACTCATAATAACTGTCATCGTAAACTTAAGCGTGCGGACCCTACGGTTCGAGAACAATGTAGACATGACCGAGATACGTCTCCGGTCAATAACCAATAGCGGGACCTGGATGCCCATATTGGCTCCTACATATTCTACGAAGATCTTTATCGGTCAGACCGCATAACAACATACGTTGTTCCCTTTGTCATCGGTATGTTACTTGCCCGAGATTCGATCGTCGGTATCCAATACCTAGTTCAATCTCGTTACCGGCAAGTCTCTTTACTCGTTCCGTAATACATCATCTCACAACTAACATATTAGTTGTAATGCTTGCAAGGCTTATGTGATGTGCATTACCGAGAGGGCCCAGAGATACCTCTCCGACAATCGGAGTGACAAATCCTAATCTCGAAATACGCCAACCCAACATGTACCTTTGGAGACACCTGTAGAGCACTTTATAATCACCCAGTTACGTTGTGACGTTTGGTAGCACACAAAGTGTTCCTCCGGCAACGGGAGTTGCATAATCTCATAGTCATAGGAACATGTATAAGTCATGAAGAAAGCAATAGCAACATACTAAACGATCGGGTGCTAAGCTAATGGAATGGGTCATGTCAATCAGATCATTCAACTAATGATGTGATCCCGTTAATCAAATGACAACTCTTTGTCCATGGTTAGGAAACATAACCATCTTTGATTAACGAGCTAGTCAAGTAGAGGCATACTAGTGACACTCTGTTTGTCTATGTATTCACACATGTATTATGTTTCCGGTTAATACAATTCTAGCATGAATAATAAAATTTATCATGATATAAGGAAATAAATAATAACTTTATTATTGCCTCTAGGGCATATTTCCTTCATCCTTATGCTAAGTACATGAAAGATATTGTTACGAATAAAAGAAAGATACCGGAAACTGAAATTTCCACCATGCTTGCTAATTATACTTTTAAAGGTGGAATACCAAAGAAACTTGGAGATCTAGGAGTACCCACTATACCATGCTCCATTAAAAGAAACTATGTTAAAACTGCTTTATGTGATCTTGGAGCCGGTGTTAGTGTTATGACTCTCTCTTTATATCGTAGACTTGATTTGAATAAGTTGACACATACTGAAATATTTTTGGAAATGGCTGATAAATCAACTGCTATACCTGTCGGTATTTGTGAGGATGTGCCCGTTGTGGTTGCAAATGTTACTATTTTAACAAACTTTGTTATTCTTGATATTCCCGAGGACGATAGAATGTCTATTATTCTTGGAAGACCATTTTTGAATACTACAGGGCCTGTAATTGATTGCAACAAAGGCAATGTCACTTTTCATGTTAATGGTAATGAGCATACAGTACACTTTCCGAGGAAACAACCTCAAGTTCATAGTATCAACTCTATTGGAAAAATTCCATCGATTATATTTGGAGGTTTTGAATTTCCTCTTCCTACTGTCAAGAAGAAATATGATATTCTTATTATTGGGGATGTGCATATCCCCGTTGAGGTAACATAGAAATTTCTTCGGTTCCATGTTATTCGGAATGAGTTTGTTAACAAGACCTGATCAACCTTCTTAGTGGATTCCTTTTGATGATCATGAGATGGATGAAGTTAGAAAACACAACTCTCTGTACCCTCCTTTTACTTTCTGTTATTTATATTAAATAAAGTAAAAATAGTATTTTTCTGTCTTTTTTCTGAATTATCCGTGCAATATAAAAATACCCCGAAAATAAAAGTTCTCCAAATGCCCTGAAATTTAAATATGATTTTCTCTGGAATATTTGAGAATGCCTGGCACTGAGAACACAACAGGAGGGGCAAGCACCTGGCCACGAGGGTCGAGGGCGCGCCCTACCCCCTGGGCGTGCCCCTGCCTCATGGGCCCACGGTGGCCCTCCTCCACTTATTCCTGCACTCACACACTCCTTCTTCCTCCCACAAACACCAATATCCAGCTCAAGCACGAGTTCTAGCTCATTTTGCTACGATTTTCGATCTCCTTGCCCAAAGCGCCTCTCACAAAACTGCTTGTGGGGAACAAAACTGCTTGGGGAGATTGTTCCTTGGTATGTGACTCCTCCATTGGTCCAATTAGTTTTTGTTCTAGTGCTTTATTCTTTGCAAATTTATGCTACCTAGGTGACCATGTTCTTGAGCTTGCATGTCAAATTTGTATGGTTCCAAGTAGTTTTGATGCATGATATAGGCTCTAGGAACTTGTAGGAGTAGTTGCTATCAATTTTGTTGAGTTTGGTTTACTTCTATTTGAAGTTACTAAAGATTTCAGAAATTTTTCAGAGGAAGAAATATGTTTAGGAAAATGTACCAAGGTGGCTCTTCAAGGAAACAAGAGCCCAGGCTTGCAATGCGTGATGATGATGATTGAAGGAAATATGCCCTAGAGGCAATAATAAAGTTATTATTTATTTCCTTATATCATGATAAATGTTTATTATTCATGCTAGAATTGATATTAACCAGAACATAATACATGTGTGGATACATAGACAAACAGATTGTCACTAGTATGCCTCTACTTGACTAGCTCATTGATCAGAGATGGTTAAGTTTCCTAACCATAGACAAAGTGTTGTCATTTGATTAATGAGATCACATCATTAGGAGAATGATGTGATTGACTTGACCCATTCCGTTAACTTAGCACCCGATCGTTTAGTATGTTGTTATTGCTTTCTTCATGACTTATACATGTTCCTATGACTATGAGATTATGCAACTCCCATTAACCAGAGGAACACTTTGTGTGCTACCAAATGTCACAACGTAACTGGGTGATTATAAAGGTGCTCTACAGGTGTCTCCGAAGGTACTTGTTGGGTTGGCATATTTCGAGATTAGGATTTGTCACTCCGATTATCGGAGAGGTATCTCTGGGCCCTCTCAGTAATGAATATCACTTAAGCCTTGCAAGCATTGCAACTAATGAGTTAGTTGCGGGATGATGTATTACAAAACGAGTAAAGAGACTTGTCGGTAACGAGATTAAACTAGGTATTGAGATACCGACGATCGAATCTCGGGCAAGTAACATACCAATAACGAAGGGAGCAATGTATGTTGTTATGTGGTTTGACCAATAAAGATCTTTGTAGAATATGTGGGAGCCAATATGAACATCCAGGTTCCGCTATTGGTTATTGACTGGAGACATGTCTCGGTCATGTCTACATAGTTCTCGAACCCGTAGGGTCCGCACGCTTAACGTTTCGATGACGGTTATATTATGAGTTTATATGTTTTGATGTACCGAAGGTTGTTCGGAGTCCCGGATGTGATCCCGGACATGACGAGGAGTCTCGAAATGGTCGAGACATGAAGATTGATATATTGGAAGCCTATGTTTGGATATCGGAAGTGTTCCGGGTGAAATCGGGATTTTACCGGAGTACCGGGAGGTTACCGGAACCCCCAGGGGCTTAATGGGCCTACATGGGCCTTAGTGGAAATAGAGGGCAGCAAGGGGAGTGTGGGGCGCGCCCCCAAGGCCCAAACCGAATTGGTTTAGGGCAAGGGGGCCGGCCCCCTCTTTCCTTCTCCCCTCTCCCTTTCCTTCCCCCTCTCCTACTCCTACTAGGAATAGGAGGAGTCCTACTCCTAGTGGGAGTAGGACTCCCCCTTGGCGCGCCTCTCCCTGGCCGGCCGCCTCCTCCCCTTGCTCCTTTATATACGGGGGCAGGGGGCACCCCATAGACACAACAATTGATCATTGATCTTTTAGCCGTGTGCGGTGCCCCCTCCACCATAGTCCACCTCGATAATACTGTAGCGGTGCTTAGGCGAAGCCCTGCGTCGGTAGAACATCAACATCGTCACCACGCCGTCGTGCTGACGAAACTCTCCCTCAACACTCGGCTGGATCGGAGTTCGAGGGACGTCATCGGGCTGAACGTGTGCTGAACTCGGAGGTGCCGTACGTTCGGTACTTGATCGGTCAGATACGACTACATCAACCGTGTTGTGCTAACGCTTCCGCTTATGGTCTACGAGGGTACGTGGACAACACTCTCCCCTCTCGTTGCTATGCATCACCATGATCTTGCGTGTGCGTGAATTTTTTTGAAATTACTACGTTCCCCAACAGATGATCCACCAAGGGACGCTCAAGTGCGGCCCTGTGAATGTCCTTCAGAGGACTTCATGGATCGAGCAGTAATTAAGGAAGAATTTAACGCATATTTGCATAACGCTGATCTTGTGAGCTTCGAGGAAGAAAAATGCCGTCAGTACCACTATATCACTAGTTCCTTTGTGAGGAGGTTTGAATTTTCATCTTCACGTAATTCTCAAATTGTCCTGTTTGATCTTTATGAAAATTCTTACACTATGGACTTAGAGGACTTTACCACTACTTGAAAACTTCCATAATGGGGTAGTGCTAGTGAACCTCGCAAATCTGAATTTAGAGATTTTCTTGGTAGTATAACTATGGGGGAATCTAGAGATATAGCACAAGCTACCATAGGGAGCATTCATTTTCCTGCTATACATTATTTTGCTCTCTTCATAGGTAGGTGCATAAATGGTAAAGATGAAGCATGTCATATGTGTGTTCCTGACCTCAGTATTCTTAGGAGTGCTGTGTTAGGAGACAAATCTTATAATTTGGGAGCCATTGTTGCACGTAGGTTGCATCTTAATAGATTTAATGGAGATTTCTTTGGTGGAATTTATGCAACCCGCATAGGCTAATTTTCTTGGTATAGCCATACATGAATATGATATTGAATTACCTCCTGCTTACCTAGACTTTAATGCTATGGTTCACCACCAGTTTGTCGAGAGGAATGAATCACCTCTCCAGTATCGTAATCTTTTGACAGACGACCGTGCTGTCCGTATTACTCTCCCTGCTCCTGCCTTCTTTGATTATCAGGCAAAAGGAAGATATGTTATTACCAGAGAGGAGGCAGATGAGTACGAGAGGAGGGCGGAGGCCGCTCGTCGCCCCGCTGCAGCTCAGGAGGCGATAGCCGCTGCATCTCAGTACGACCCCAACTATTACTATGGATATCCGCCAGGCCAGCCGTGGCCATACACCAACTTAGGCCAAAAGCCTAAGCTTGGGGGAGTACGTATTTCTCGCTGACATTACATTTATGTTCACACACTCATTGCTAGATGTCGGTGCTCATACTTTTTCATTGTATCATCCATGCTAGTTTATTTTCCTTTTTATGCTTTCTTCTTGTATGTTTGATAAACCTCAAGAAAAACCAAAAAAAATAGTTGTGGCTTTTAATTAGTTTACTTTCCATGCTTGTAGTAGTAATTAAAAAGAAAACCCAAAAATATTTCATGTTCTTCTTTTGCTTGTTGGGAGCTTTCCCGTGTAAATAGTTTTATTTCTTTTCTTTTCTTTGGGGGTCGATAGGAGAAGACCATGATTAAATTGTTGAAGTGGCTCTTATATGCATTATTGTTGATCTGACAAAAGATCCCATATTGCCTCGTCTTCTCCTGTTTATTGAATGCTTGCAGATTCCAGCTTAGTCCAATGCACGTGCACTATTATTATTATCCACATCGTTCGGTCGTGCAAGTGAAAGGCAATTATGACGATATATGATGGACTGACTGAGATGAGAAAAGCTGGTATGAACTCGACCTCTCTTGTTTTTGTAAATATGATTAGTTCATTGTTCCTGATTCAGCCTATTATGAATAAACATGTTTGCAATGACAACTAGAGATCATAGTTTCTTGTGCCATGCAGATTAGCTAGGAGCTTATAATGGTTTACCTTGCGTGCCAACATGCTATTAAAATGGTTTGTGATGTGGTATGATAGGGTGGTATCCTCCTCTGAATGATTTAAGTGACTTGACTTGGCACATTTTCACACATGTAGTTGAAACAAAATCAACATAGCCTTCACGATATTTATGTTCATGGTGGATTATATCCTACTCATGCTTGCATTCGGTGTTGATTAATTTTAATGCATGTTCATGACTGTTGTCGCTCTCTAGCTGGTCACTTCCCAGTCTTTTGCTAGCCTTCACCTGTACTAAGCGAGAATATTGCTTGTGCATCCAACTCCATAAACCCCAAAGTTATTCCATATGAGTCCACCATACCTACCTATATACGATATCTACCTGCCGTTCCAAGTAAATTTGTATGTGCCAAACTCTAAACCTTCAAATAAATATTCTATTTTGTATGCTCGAATAGCTCATGTATCAACTAGGGCTGTCCGTATCTTCCATGTTAGGCGGGTTATTCTCAAGAGGAGTGGACTCCGCTCCTCACTCACGAGAAAAGATCTGGTCACCGAGATGCCCAGTCCCATGCTTTATGCAAACTAAATCAAAATAATTGCAAACAAAACTCCCCCTGGGACTCTTGTTAGTTGGAGGCACTCGTTGTTTCGAGCAAGCCATGGATTGATGCTTGTTGGTGGAGGGGGAGTATAAACTTTACCATTCTGATTGGGAACCGCCTATAATGTGTGTAGCATGGAAGATATCGCCATCTCTTGGTTGTTATGTTGACAGTGAAAGTATACCACTCAAAATATTATTCACCTCTATTTCAAAACCGAGCTCTGGCACCTCTACAAATCCCCGCTTCCCTCTGCGAAGGGCCTATCTATTTACTTTCATGTTGAGTCATCATCCTCTTATTAAAAAGCACCAATTGGAGAGCACCGCTGTCATTTGCATTCATTACTGTTAGTTTACATTGAGTATGACTTGACTGGATCTCTTTTACCATGAATTACAATGTCTAGTCAGTCCTTGATCTTTAAAGGTGCTCTACATTTATGTTTTGCGGTCTCAGAAAGGGCTAGCGAGATACCATCTTGTTATATCATATTATGATTGTTTTGAGAAAGTGTTGTCATCCGAGATTTATTGTTATTGCTCGCTAGTTGATTATGCCATTGATATGAGTAAACATGAGACTTACGCGTTATTGTGAATATGGTTAGTTCATAATCTTTGCTGAAAACTTGAATGCTGGCTTTACATATTTACAACAACAAGAGCAAACAGAGTTTGTAAAAGTTTTTCTTTATCACTTTCAGTTTGTCAACTGAATTGCTTGAGGACAAGCAAATGTTTAAGCTTGGGGGAGTTGATACGTCTCCGCTGTATCTACTTTTCCAAACACTTTTGCCCTTGTTTTGGACTCTAACTTGCATGATTTGAATGGAACTACCCGGACTGACGCTGTTTTCAGCAGAATTGCCATGGTGTTATTTATGTGCAGAAACAAAAGTTCTCGGAATGACCTGAAACTTCACGGAACGTCTATTTGGAAATAATAAAAAATCCTTGCAAAAGATGAAGACCAGGGGCCCACACCCTAGCCACGAGGGTGGGGGGCGCGCCCCCTACCTCGTGGCCCCCTGGAGCTCCTCCGACCTCAACTCCAACTCTATATATTTGCTTTCGGGGAGAAAAAATCAGAGAGAAGGATTCATCGTGTTTTACGATACGGAGCCGCCGCCAAGCCCTAAAACCTCTCGGGAGGGCTGATCTGGAGTCCGTTCGGGGCTCCGGAGAGGGGAATCCGTCGCCATCGTCATCATCAACCTTCCTCCATCACCAATTTCATGATGCTCACCGCCGTGTGAGTAATTCCATCGTAGGCTTGCTGGACGGTGATGGGTTGGATGAGATTTATCATGTAATCGAGTTAGTTTTGTTAGGGTTTGATCCCTAGTATCCACTATGTTCTGAGATTGATGTTGCTATGACTTTGCTATGCTTAATGCTTGTCACTAGGGCCCGAGTGCCATGATTTCAGATCTGAACCTATTATGTTTTCATCAATATATGAGAGTTCTTGATCCTATCTTGCAAGTCTATAGTCACCTACTATGTGTTATGATCCGGCAACCCCGAAGTGACAATAATCGGGACCACTCCCGGTGATGACCGTAGTTTGAGGAGTTCATGTATTCACTATGTGTTAATGCTTTGGTCGGTACTCTATTAAAAGGAGGCCTTAATATCCCTTAGTTTCCGCTAGGACCCCGCTGCCACGGGAGGGTAGGACAAAAGATGGCATGCAAGTTCTTTTCCATAAGCATGTATGACTATATTCGGAATACATGCCTACATTACATTGATGAATTGGAGCTAGTTCTGTGTCACCCTATGTTATGACTGTTACATGATGAACCGCATCCAGCATAATTCTCTATCACCGATCCATTGCCTACGAGCTTTCCATATATTGTTCTTCGCTTATTTACTTTTCCGTTGCTATTGCTATCATCACTACAAAATACCAAAAACATTACTTTTGCTATCATTACCTTTTGCTACCGTTACCACTACTATCATATTACTTTGCTACTACTTTGCTGCAGATATTAAGTTTCCAGGTGTGGTTGAATTGACAACTCAGCTGCTAATACTTGAGAATATTCTTTGGCTCCCCTTGTGTCGAATCAATAAATTTGGGTTGAATACTCTACCCTCGAAAACTGTTGCGATCCCCTATACTTGTGGGTTATCACTCGTCGACGCCAGCTACGGCGTGTGGGCGGTCAAGATGAAGATTATTCTCCGAACCCTTCGAGTGTGGGAGGCCATCACGGATGACGACGTCGACCAGGAGTGCGACAAAGGTGCCATGGCCGCCATAGCCCAGTCTGTGCCGGATTTCGTGCTGGTGACATTGGCGGAGTTCGAGCCGGCAAGAGAGGCATGGAACGCACTCAAAGAGATGAGGATTGGAGAAGATCGCGTCACGAAGGCTCGGGCACAAGTGCTGAAGCGCCAATTTCACAAGTTGCAGATGGATGAACTGAATCGGTAAACGACTATGCCATGCATCTGACTACTTTGGTGGGAGAGATCCGTGCGCTTGGTGCAAAGCTTGACGAGACCGAGATTGTGGAGAAGTTTTTCAGTTCGGTGACTGATAAATTCACGTACATCATCGGCGCGCTCGAGCAGCTTTAAGACATCGATGACATGACCATAACGGAGGCGATCGGACGCTTGCGGACATGGGAAGAGAATGCTCGTGGCTGTCGAAAAGGCAATGGAGGAGGAAGTGACCAACTCATGTACTCACGCGCAGATTGGGAGTCCCCAAGTAGCAAAGGAAGGCGCAACGTTGGTGAAGGCTCAAGCAACGCGAAGCGCGGCGGACAAACCGAAGAAGGCAAAGGAAAAGGCAAGCTACAAGGTCGTGGTAAGGCGGACCGATCTAAAGAGCGGAAGCCATGGAACTTGGATATGTCCGAGGTCAAGTGCTATAACTACAACGAGATGGGTCACTTTGCGAAGGATTGTCCGGAGCCTAACAGGCGGGAGATGAAGGAAAATTTATCGAAGCAGGAAGACGAACGTCCAGGTCTTCTAATGGCCGAAGTTTGTGATCTCGTCCAAACAGCGGTTGTGAAACCAAACCGGAAGGTGCTACTTCATGAGAAGAAAGTAATACCGAAGTTATCCGGAAACCAGAATGTGTCATGGTATCTAGACACAGGTGCCAGTAACCACATGACGGGGTGCAAGGAGAAGTTCCTCGAGCTAGAATATGTTGTTTAAGGCTCGGTCAAGTTCGGTGATGGTTCAAATGTGGAGATTTGCGGGCACGGCTCTGTCCTCTTCGAGGGTCTCACAGGAGAACATCGCATACTCACTGGAGTGTACTACATCCCAAGGCTACGCAACAACATCATCTCTGTCGGGAAACTTGACGAGAATGCATGCAAGGTGGATATTGAGAACGGAGTGATGACAATCTTCGACAACCTCCAGAACGTGCCAGCCTGTGTAAATCGCACACGGAACAGGCTCTATATCCTCAACCTTGATCAATCTCAACCGGAGTGTTGGCTCGCCAAGAGTGATGATGATTCGTGGTTATGGCATGCTAGATTTGGACATGTCAACTTCTACGCCTTGAAGAAGATGTCGAAGATGGAGATGGTATCGGGGATGTCGTTTATCGACCATGTTGATCGAGTATGTGATGGGTGCTTGGTTGGAAAACAGCACCATAGGCCATTCCCTGCTCAGTCTACCTATCGCGCAAGTGATGCACTCGAGCTGCTTCATGGTGATCTTTGTGGCCCTATCACCCCTGCAACTCACGGAGGAAAGAAGTACTTCTCTCTTGTGGTAGATGACTACTCAAGATACATGTTGGTTGTTCTCCTACGATCTAAAGATGAGGCGTTTGAAGCGTTTAAGAAGCTGAAGGCTGCAGCGGAGATGGAACACAAGCTGAAGGTTCGCGCTCTACGGACAGATCACGGCGGAGAGTTTACGTCGAACGAGTTCAACGACTACTGCGAGAAGATTGGCATAAAGAGGTTCCTCACGGCACCTTATACGCCGCAGCAGAACGGGGTTGTTGAAAGGCGCAATCGAACCATCGTTGACATGGCAAGGAGTTTACTCAAGAGCAAGAACCTGTCGGGGATTTTTTGGGGAGAAGCTGTCTCGACGGCGGTCTATCTTCTCAATCGGGCTCCAACGAAGGTAGTGATCGGTAAGACTCCATATGAAGCAATTTACGGACGGAAGCCGAATGTGTCTCATCTACAGACGTTCGGATGCGTGGCGCATGTGAAAACGGCGGAGCCGCATCTCTCAAAGCTTGCTGATCGTAGCACCAAGATAGTGTTCATCGGATACGAGAGGAGTTCCGGCACCAAGGCATACCGCTTCTACGATCCACGAACCAAGCGTCTACGGATTTCACGCGGCGTCGTGTTTGAAGAAAACCAAGCGTGGAATTGGAGCGCAGCAGCCGACGATGCTCCAAACAGTAACATATTCACAGTTGAATTTCCAACTAATGATGATGCAGGGGAGGACGTCCAGGTGGTTGGTAAGGCGCCCAACCAAGGTGACCACAATGGTAGTGATCATCATGGTGCCGACACCAATGACGACTCGCATGGGTCGCAAGGTGATAGTGACAACGACGCGCAAGACACGGGTAGAGATCTCGACAACGAGGCGCATAGTGACGACGACAATCAAGATGATAGTCACGGTCACAACGACTATGTCAACGAAGTGGATGTCGACGACGCGGATGCCAACGACCCGGCATCTACCACGGCCGAGACTCAACCGTCTTCCTCAAGTGCATCGACGCTGACACAATTTGTGTCGCCTCCTTCGCAAGCCACAATGGATTCTTCCGGGCCTCGTCGCTACAAGACCTTCAGGAAAGTCTACAAGTACGCAAAGCCAGTTACGATTGAGTACTCCGATTTGTATTTACTCAGAGTTGAGGAGCCAGCGAACTTCGTAGAGGCGAGCAAAAATTCAAGTTGGATGCACGCCATGGATGAGGAGATGAAGGCGATCGAGAGCAATGGCACGTGGACTTTGGTAACCCGACCTCTGAACCAAAAGGCCATAGGTTTGAAGTGGGTTAACAAGTTAAAGACGGACACGAAGGGTGCCATTGTGAAGTACAAGGCAAGACTCGTTCCAAAGGGCTATGTACAACGTCAAGGAGTTGACTATGAGGAGGTGTTTGCACCGGTTGCTCGAATCGAGACGGTGAGAGTGCTCCTAGCTTTGGCAGCACAAGAGGATTGGAAGGTTCATCATATGGATGTGAAATCCGCTTTCCTCAACGGCGATCTCACAGAAGAAGTGTACGTGGAACAACACCTCAGCTACGAGAAGAAATGCGAAGAAGGGAAAATTTACAAACTCAAGAAGGCATTTTACGGGCTGAAGCAAGCGCTAAGAGCTTGGAACTCAAAGTTAGACAGAAGTTTGGTCTCGCTCAGATTCAAAAGATGTCTTCAAGAGAATCCAAAAGACAGTCTATCAAGCATGGAAGAACAAATGAAGGTTGAAAAAGACACAACCAAGGAGGAGCACTAGCGTCAAGCTACGGATGAGCCGACAATAGCAAAGTCGGTGACTGGAATGCTACAAGAAATGGCAGAAGCAATGCCGAAGCTAAAGACTACGAGTAGCAGCAGTCGCATTTGGGATCCATGTCGAGGAAGTAAGGACATCATGATTAGGGGGTGAATATTAGAGTAATCACGTGTCTGTCATGTAAGTATACGTGTCCATGTGATATACGTGTTCCTACTCGGTTTGGGTTAGGTATAGCCTAGCAGTTCCTCTGGTAGTATATATACATGTATACCCCCGTGTAAACGATAACGAGTTCAGAGCAATAAAGAGAATATCAGGCTCGAGACGAGCCTGTAGCAATCCACCGATTTGGTGCCTCGTATCTGTTTCGTCGAGACTGTTGAAGTTAGCTGTCTACGTATACGTGCATGTGCTGCGGTTAAGGAATTGATCAAGCTGCTTGCATGGTCGGTTGGCTAGCTTTGCACATACGTACGTGTATTTGTCCTTGGCAATTTGGTCTAGCGATCAAAAGCCAACAGCGGCATGGCGCCCCTCCCCTACTCCGGCGGAGGGTCTAGGCTAGAAGGAAGCCTGGCCCATCATAGACCTCACCAAGGAAGGCATTTAGGCCAGCCGGAGATGCTTCGATTCGGCGGCGGCCGAAAGTGTCGGCGGCTATGGATGAAGATCCGACAAGGCAGGTAGTGGGGGACGGCGGAGAAGTAACCACTTCACTACGGGGGGGAAGGGGCGGGGGGGGTGGGGGGGGTAGCGCGAAGCTTCCGTGGGGCGGCCCCACCGCGCCCCCCCCCCCCGTCCCCCGTCCACCCTCCGTTCGGGTCCGCATCCGCCGCTTCATCGATCCCCCCCCGCCCGGCACCTCCCCTCCCTCGGCCGCCCCGGGGCCTTTGGGCGGGTGTCACGGGCGTGTAGTGGTGGCGACTGCTGACACAGGAATCGGCCACAAGTTGGGCAGAGAACGCGGGAGCTCAGTGTAGGCGGGCGCGGCCTTGCAGCGCGCCGAGAATCGAAGCTTACGCGTCTCCGGACGGGCGGCTGTGACGCCTCCGCTACATTGCCGGCTCGGGACGGCGGTGGGTGAGGTTAGGCATAGGAAGAAGCCTAGGCTATCGACGATACTCGGCCCGGTCTGAGGGCATTGACCGCCTCGCCCCGCGCCGAGGTAGGGGGAGGACCATGGCTGTGCGCTGATTTCGGGCTCGGCGGTCATGGAAAGTAAGTCGACCGCGTGCAGAGTGGCCGAGGAACAGTGTTGGCGACCGATAGGGAGGAGGGAGCGAAGGAAGATCGCGGCGGCCATGATGGCTCGTCGGTGTGTCGCAGGGCGAGGTGGTGTGATTTGGTGCGAGAATTCCACCGACCAGGGACGGCTGGATCGCGTGAGGAACGAAGCAACATGAATCGGCAGCAAAATGGTCAATTGGCGGACGGTTCGCTGTTTTTATATATCCTTCTAGAGGGAGGCACATCACGGGTATACGTAGATAACTAATCACAACCCGGCCGAAAGAACGGACAAATCGGTTGTGATCCTACAGGCTGATCAGGGATCAAATTCTGCGGACCACTCGGAAGTAAGGTTAGTTTTTCTACATGTTTTATTTCTGAGGGTCGTTGAACATCTGTCTTCTAATGCCTAGGAGCAAAATGCTCTGGTGTGAACGGTAAAATCAAATAAATTAAAAAATAATTCAAAAAATTTTCAAATTTATTTGTGCCATACTTTTACAAATGTTTGTTGTGCCTGCAAAATTTCATTGCAAAATCACATTGGTGGAAGGCGTGGTAAAAAAACAAAATTAATGGTCTGAAAATGTTACTTATAAAAGCATTTTGGAACTTTGATTTTGTTTTTCTTGGCACAGCTTTCATCAATGTGATTTCACAATGAAATTTTACGTGCAAAACAAACATTTGTGAAAGTATGTCACAAAAAAAATTCAGAATTTTTTAAACATTTTTCCTATTTTTTTTTATTTTACTATTCATACCAGGAGCATTTGCTCCTGGGTGTAAAAAGGTACTTCCGCTCTCGGAGGTGAAGATGTAACTTTTTTACATCTACGCCATCTATTATGAAGGTGTTTTTGGGCCTGTTTTTGCATATACATTTTCTATTGAAGATGTTCTAAACGGATCAGCTTTTGTTAAAGAGCACATGAAACTAATGCATGCATGGCAATCACCATACAGGTTTTGTATAGTATGGGAAGCAGATTAAGAGCACTTGGCGACGCATCTCTTCGAAATCACGTCGGCCCACCCGCTCTCTTGGGATCTGTGTAACTGAGGAGCAAATGATTGTTGCGTGTGAATACGCAACCCAGACGTACAAGGCAATAGTAGGTACCTGTGCTTCGGCATTTATTATCTCTATTCCTAATGGAGCAGTTGGTAGTCTTCGCCGGTCAATTTTCGTCCCACCTCCCTTAACTTTTTTAATACTTCATCCCACCTCCGGCTTTCCACCGTTCCCCCGCATCTTACCTCCCAACCGATAAAAAAAACGTTAAGATACAACTAACACGGTTAACCTACAAAATTACGCCAGACGCTCGCACCCTCGTGCCCTCGATGCACTTGCCCGCACGAGTCGCCGCCTTCATTCGTTCCTACGTCGCTCAATCCCCTCGCAGCCGCCGCCGATCCCCTCCCCCACCCCCCCCCCCCCACCCCCCGCCCCCGCCACCTCCAGCCGCGGCCGCCGCGCCCACCTCCAGCCGCGGCCCCCGCCCCACCTCCAGCTCGACTCCACGATCCCCTTCCTATCGATCGCCCACGCCCCCACCGCTTCGCATCTGATCGCCACCAGCGCCCGTGCTCTTCTGGTCGCCGGCCGCCATGCAGTCCTCCGCGCCGGACCTTTGCGTTGCGTTCCTCCGCGCGAGGCCGCCGCCGCTGCAGCAGCTCTCTCGGATCCAACACGAAGCTTGCGACGAAGGGCTTGGAGTTGGCCATGAGTGCTCGAGGTGAAGTGGCGGCATGCGTTTCTGTAGGGGGGGAGGGGCGCACATTAGGGAAGTCAACGGCCGGATCCGAGCACGGATGAGGCCAGGTTGCCACTTGGGGCCCATGTCGGTCAGATCCAGGCAACACATGGGAGTCGGCGTGGCGGCAGCGTAGTGCCGAGGCAGGAAGGAGGCACGGGACGACACATCGGCGGGTCGTGGTGCACTGCACGAGATGAGTGACATGATGTAAACAACGCTGTAGGCATTGATGCCACACATGCGTCATTTTCTACTGCCGATACTGATTCTTGAGGGCTACTGGCACTGCCGCCGGGTATGAGCAGGAACTGCCTCCATTGAGAACTCTGGGTACTGCCGCTGCCGACGACCATCGAGCACCGAGTTGGAACTGCCACCATCAAGGATGACTGGCCGCCATTGAGGTTGATTGTTTTGGCGGCGCCTTCCCACTACCAGTCTGCACCATCACTGTTGTATTCTGAGCAGCCGGAGAACCCCTACGGTTGCAAGATTCCTGTAACTTGTATTTGAGATGCATGTCCTAATCGTCTTGGTTGTGGTCAGGTGTGGTATGCAGGAATCCGTCAGAAGAATGTGGCACATAATAATAGTTTCATCATCTCATCTTCATGCTACTTCCAGTTAAGTAAGCTTACTTCTCTTTTGATCTGTAGTTCATTTCTATTATCGGAAGCGATCTTAACTAAAATAAAATTCATGTGGTTTCTTAGCATTTTCTATCTCAAACTTTGCATCATTATGTCAGGTGCTAGAAAAATAAATGCCCGAGACATGTTTTAAGGAATTCAAAGACGAGTTCCCTTTGAAGAGCAAGCAATCATAGTACGGAGCAAGATGATTCGAAATAGAGGTTCCCATAATTAGAGGCAATTGATCATATATGATGATTAGCCTAATGTGCTGCTATAACATTTAAAACATTTTTTTGACCTGGGAGCAATCAGCAAACTCTGACCTCTTTGTAATGTTTGATTACCATTCTATGTAGGGCTCTGTACTGCAGGAACAACATATTCACTATCAATATATGGTCTATTTCCAATATAAGGTGTATGTCAAGTTATACACTGACTACAGAAAGTGAGTGTGAGTGGTAATATCACTCTATCATGGTAGACTGGAAATTAAAGATTGTAACTTGATAGCATCTGGATAAATGTTAATAAAAATTGTAGCAAAATAAAAAGGTTAAGTCTGCTGGTTCGAATAAGCAGTCACCTGGTTCGAACAGGTGATGCTCGACGACGAACATCTGCTCGAGGACACCCTGCTCGACGATGCTCCTCTTCGCTAGCATCTCCATTGCATGGTGAGCTTCCCCTGTCTCCTCCCTTTAAATTTGGAGTACTGCTTGGGTACAGATTAGAAGTAGGGTTCAGTTTTTTTGTATGAGTATGGGTACAGATTATGAGTAGGAGATGTAGTCGTAGGCACATTTTTAGTAAAATTTCAGTAACTTCAATTATCCTGCTTGAAGTACTTTGAAAATATACTCAAAAAATGTACTGTTTGTACTGCTGATCTTGCATATAGGGGGAGAATTCTTGTACTCAGAGCAGCTGTTGATCTGCAGCAACTCTAGAAGTAAGATTTAGGATAATCATAGTTTCAGTTTGCCAAGCAGGGAGTATAATTTAACTGGAAATCAACCAACTATTGCTTTGAACTGGAGTATAATTACCGAAGCGGGTCGAAGTGGGACGATGTGGTTCGGTGGTCAACGGCGGCTGCGCAGGATGCAGTATGGTATGGCTTGAGCATCTCGAGGAGGGGCTCTCTCCGCAAGGCATCCTCTACGCCAGTACGTTCTCTGATCCGAACCTTCTTCTCTTCGCTCATGCACGCACCAACGCAGCTGACCTGTCGTTGACCAGCGGCGGAGGTGTTCGAGTAGTCCGAGGGGCTGCACGTGGAGCACGTCGACATCTCCGTCTTGCCATTGCTCAGCACCGCCCTGCCGGCTGGGGTTCTTATTTTCCATCGAGGCCTTCCGCAACTGGGACCATGGTGACTGATAGCTTCCTCTCCGGCTGGATCGACAGTCTATCCACCCAGTAAATTTTTGCTCTTTTCTTAAATTTTCTATGTTTCTTTGTCTGATTCTCAATAAAGAGCTCAAACTCGAGATGAGTTTTTGGTGACCTGGCCTATTTTGTTGATCTGCCGCTGGTTAACATGTTCAAGAACAAGAGGGTCCTCATGGAGAGTATCCACAAGTCCGAGGCTGAGAAGGAAAGAGAGAAGACCCTCTCTGACCAGTTTGATGCTTCAGTTTGAGGCCAAGCGTGCTAAGAGCAAGGCTAGCTAGCAGGGAGAGGAATATTGTGAGGAGGCAGGAGAGATTGGCTCAGGTAAGATGACTTTCACTTGAGCCCTGTCTATTTCCTCACATAGTTTGATTTGTGCTGCATTATATTGGTACTGAAATACATAATGCGTGCACATGTCTTCTGTTGGATGTTTCAGAGATGCTTATGCAGGGTTTCTTTAATCATTTTGGTTCATGGTACCAGCTAATGAAATTTACGTGCTCTGATGATGAATTCGTGCCATGTCGAGTTGGATTGGCGGTGGCGTATTTTTCCTCTTGTAGTCAAATTAGTGAGATGCTTCGTTCTCTTCTTTATGTGAACGTACATGTATGACCAGTGTAATTAGGTGCAGTAGTTTTGGTCAATGTCAAAGCAGAAGAGAGCTACATGTATGACCAGTATTGAATCACGGCGAGAGAGTAATGTAGCTTCGTCCCTCCCTGATGCTGCTAATGCAAGATGCATAGGAATCTTATTCAATATCAAAAATTGACATACCGTGCAATCATGTCTAATGTCTTTCATTAAATCTCCGCGGAGGTGCCGGCCGGCCGGTACATATGTTAGTGCATCATCTATCTCAGACTCTCAGTCACAGCTATCTAATTGGTGTATATTCATCTCCAATTACAGCCTCATAATTTTTTGGACATTCATTTACAGCCCGATCTACTTGGATGTGCAGACCTGGGAGTTGGAACAATTCACCAAGAGAAGCCAGTTCGTGTATAACAGAATGGGTGAGGAGTAAAGGCGTGTCATATTCCATATTTTCATTCAGATTTCAGAGAACGCGACAGTAATTTTTGATATTTTACTCTATAGGTGGAATTTATCATGAGATCCTACCCAAATCCGAGTACTTCTCCAAGGCACTGTACACCTTCCATTTCGCTCAAAACAATCTCTCTGTGGGCTACTTCACCAATAAGACTACCAAACATATTGAGGCCTATGACCCCAATCCGAAGGAGCGGTTCACTGTGGCAATGCAGGTACAATTCAAGCTAATTTGCTGACAATCTCGCTCACAACCAAGGAAAATTTAGTTCTTGACACAATTAACATTACATGATCTGTGCTGGCTATAGTTTATTACTGCTTGCTTCGAAGTCTTGGTTCATGGAAAGAATTTATAATTTTATCTCTGTCTAGTCATGTGTCTAATTTCCTGAAAGTTGTTAGTCTTTCGGATGCATTTATTTTCCTAGATGCCCCGAGAAGAGGTAGTAGTGGTGGTGCGGGCGCGCCGTGGGCGAGGTGGGCTTCGGGTGTAGCGGCGGGGCCGGCTGCCCCATCGATGGCAGCGCGATGCCCCCCGTCGTCGGGGGTACGCCACCGGACATTGGCGGTGACCGGAGACTGTCGCGGTGATTGTTGGTCGGTTGAGGAGCTTGCAATACGAGCTGGTAGCGCCAGCGTTGGCGAGAGAGTGAGGTGTCCCCAGTGCAGTAGGCGGGGGAAAGCTTAAGGCGACCAGTGCCCTCCGGTCCTCATCGCTGCACGTCGAGGTCAAGTCTGAGGCTGCGAGCTGATGCATCCACAAACATCATCGTCGACTGCATCTTCAACCTCCGGATGCCGCTTCCGTACACTGCTTCATCAACCTCAGCCGTGACCCTTCCTCCCGGTCGCCGTGTTTAATATCCTATTCGTCTGCCGCCTATCTCGAGCACCGCGAGCGAAGGTGGATGCCCTGACTGCCAATCACCAAGGTGAGCTCCAATTTTTGTTGATGTGCAGTTTGTTTGTCGGACGCCACCTAAGCTGTGAAGTTCTACACAATATGAACTGTTTGTTGTGAGCTCTGTAGTGTTGTGTCCTTTAAAAGTGGGCATGTTAGGCTTGTTGTAGACAGTGCTATGCTTGTTGCTAGCGATTGATTGCTAGATGTGCTATGATTGTTATAGACAGTGGGAATGGTAAGTACTGACGAATTTTGATTCAATTGGTTAGTTACTATAAGCAAGAACATGCTATAAGTGCCAAAATGCTAGAGAGAAAAGTTCAAGAGCCAAGAACACAACAGGGTCGTTGACTTGGTAAGCCTCTTTGATGTAATAAATTGGTGTTGGTGGGTCCATGTGGCTGGAGAACCCTTTTTCTCCAAAACGTCGGCACTGCCGTGCTCATCGTACACGCCGACATGGTGGTGCTCAACTTATGGGAGTAGCCCACGCAACCACCGCCTCTTGGAACATCTAAATAATCACATTTTGCTGATATTTTTCTTCTAATTGATGATTGATTCAATTTGCACGGAGCAATTATGGAGGAAATAGTACAAGCTAACTCTAAATCATTTCTTAGCTGGTCAACCATGTAATTAGAAAGCACAAATAAGCTACCAAAATGATATAGCTTGGTAGAGAAGTTTGGAATATTAACCTCCTAGTTTAGTTACCCAGGCAATGGAGATCCCACACAATTTTTTGAACTCCCATGCAAATTATTATGACAAGTTGCTTGGTATCTGACAATCTGCTTGTCCTTCTGCTATGCATTTTCAGAAACTCCGCGGAAAGCTGCTGCAGATAGGTGTTATGCTGGTATATTCTTTTTGTAGCCTTTGTTCAGGTAAATCAGACCAAGACTTGAAGACTATAGATAGCCACTCTTTTTTTACCAACCTTTGTTTTTGTTAATAATGAGTTTGACAATGAAGTGACTACATCTCCATCTTTTCACCTTTGTTTCTACTGAGCTTCTCAAAGGTCCATTCCTGTAATATTTTGGAGGACATCTCCCATTACAATCGTTGGGGGTTTTCAATTTATGAGTAAGGTACGCGAAGCTCCCTTACAAACCCGACAAATCGTACTTCGGAATCATTGCATTTTTCTTCATCGGCTTCGTCACATCAAACACGTAAGCAAAAGGCAATATATATACTACTGGACCCTGAAGCCCCAAATCATCTTCTGTTTTCTATGTACTCCCATGATTATTTAGCAAATGCCAAAAATAGTGTTTCTTTCATGCGTACATCGTTTCGTTTGGAGTTTTGCCCACTTGATCTGAATATGAGGAAGGACAAATATCTTGTAGCAGATCAGATTCAGGTCATGACATGATTCCTTAAGGGCCTCATTACTGGTGGTGTTTCTTTCTTCCATGGTGATTCCTATTTTTCATAGTTGTACTAGCAGGATTATCATAACAACTAAGCAAATGCCAAGCTGGAAATTTGAAGATAAAAAATTGAGGCGTGTGATCAGGTGTCAATACTTAAAGAAAGAGCCTTTAGTTTTTCTTAATCAGAATGCAGAAATTTAAGCATGTAGATCTTTGATGAAAACATAATTAAGATATTGCTGAGGTAATCTCATGTTACCTTTGTATTATGTTAGCCTACTAATTTACTATATCCAGGTCATAATATTGTTGCTATTTTCATGAACTACGTAATGGTTAATGACACAACTCAATGAACTAAGTATTGAGAGCATGGGCTGTTGCGGTGGACCGGTGGTAACGACAAGCTCAGAGGGTTTTGCCACTGTGATCATGTTGGTCGTGCTAGCACTGACAACGTAATAGTATACAATATACTGCTGGGACCAGTGACACTTATTCTACTTCCTTAACAGCGGGCAAATTGGTAATTTTTGGTCGATATAGCAAGTTTGAGAAGACCCAATTTTGTTATACTATGTAAGTTGATACACTTTTTATATGTTCGATTGGTGATATTGGAAATAGCTAAGCTTACTGGTGTGATCCATCTAAGAAAATCTCACACAATGACATAAACCTATATCTAGAATGATACGAGGACTGTGAAATAAGAAGGATGTGATGCTACTATGTTCTGGTGGATTGTAAGATGGCATTTGAGGATTTACTAAGTATTTAATGATTGGAAACATTACTCTTGGTATGTTTATAGGCGGCTGCTGGCGCCTTGCATGGATTTCTTTCTTCTTTCTTTCCAGCTCCCTGTAACTGTTTTCTTCTACCGCTTCATAAGTGAAAATCAGCAATCTGCTGCTTTTTCATCAAGAAAAACTCTTGATATGTTTTATTTTCAGGTCTTGCATACTGTTGTCGGTAATATGTTAGCAAAAGTTCAATGATATTTGTTTAAAGCGAGAATTCTTCATCCGTGTTTTAACTTTTACATGCCCTAAAGATAGAAACATCTAATCTTATGAATTTGAATTTGCGCTTCAAGAAAACTTGAATTGACTTGTCCACGACGATTATTTCCAAGTACATCAGTTCAAGGCAGGGGGTTGGCGGGTTCAACTAGGGGCTGCGAGGGTCATCAGATCAGTATGTTCGTGGGTATGGGACGGGCCCACACCAACATCGGCGTTGCAGTGGCGAGCGACAAGGGGCGAAGCTGAGCAGGAGTCTGTTGCCCGTGTCAACCCGCGACCGCTATAGCGCGATGTGGAGGGCAACTCCTCCTTGTCCCCCTCCACCTCGAGAACGAAGGCATCCCAGTCATCCTCTTTGCCGGATCTGTCACCTCTGGCATCGTCGATGTCGACATTGGGACAGAGAGGGGGAGGGGAATGGACGTGGAGTGGAGGTGAATCGATGGAGTGCGGATTGAAAGTGAAGTGGACTTAGGGTTTTCTTCGGGTGGGGATTTTAGTGGGACAAAGTGGGGTCGACGCGGGCTAGCATGGGCTAGGCTAATGTGGCGGACGCGGCCTTCCTATATCTGCCCCAGATTTTGGTTAGATATGATGGGTGCGTGACAACCCATGCCTATAGGGTTGTTATGAGTCATCGGTCTGCGTATGGTTTTTCTGACCGGTTAGTGACTGGGCCTTTCGACCGGGCGTATAGGGGCGGTTTTTGGTGCTCGGATGTTGATGCTCTCTATTGTGGCGTAGTGAAGGTGGTTGGATCGACGGGTGAAGAAAAAGACAAACATTTGGAGGAAGACCAGCGACAATCGAGCTCGACTAAAACACACATTTCTTTTTAGTTAATTGCAAAGGCACTCCCTTCAAATTTCCATGCATTGTGACCATACGAATATATTTTACTTCTATTTATATATCACTATATTCAAAATAATATTAATTTAGGAAACGAGATTTGTCTGGCTATTATTTCTTTATGCTCTGGTGGAATGGTAAAGAATTACTTCATCCGATTTGTATGATGGGTATTCTCTGTTAGACATTTTAATCCCTTTGACGTGAAGTATTTTTGCTAACTGCATATATTGCTTGTGCATAATGGGTATGTTCAGGTCCTTCAGGAAGATGTTTTTATTATACTTGCTCGAATTTCATGCCAGTGAAGATAAAAACAAAATTTCTGATATTGTGCGAGATTTCTTAAGTGCATAAAATAGTAGATCTTAATTTGTAACAATTTTTTAGAAGGTCAAATTTCCTTTTTGCTATCAATTAACATTGCAAGTGAAGTGGATTTAAATTGTTACTCGATTGGGCCCATGATATCTATTCTCTACACATGAAATTTAACATGCTTTATATTTACATAGCTCCAGCAAAATATTTCAAAAGCCCATGGCAACGCACGGGCATTCTCTTATAATAACAGAGGATGGTGCTTGCAGTTGTTGTGGGTGCTGATGGTTCCCCTGACTTGGTTTCTTGGAATGGTGATTCAAGAAGGGACACCATCGTGTGGATGGACCATAGGCTCTTGACCAAGTCGAGTGAATTAATTCTCACAGTTCACCGGTATTGCAATTTTATGGTGGGAGTGTATTTCGTAAGATCGGTAGACAACAGTTACCGGCGTTGATTGTATCGTATTGATTTACCTTTTAAAACATTTATGGGTAAATGAAAATCTACAAAAATCTTGGTTTAGTTATATAGGTGAGTTTCAACTCACAACCTCTCTAAGCTTGTAATAAGCTATGAGCTGAATTTCTAACAAGTTTACTTTCTAACAGCTAAATTAACTACAGCCCAAAGGCAGCAGCCTGTTACTATTTTATATCATTTGTTGTTGATTTGTTTTTTTTCAGAATTGCATTGGCACACTAGTAGAAAACAGGGCTATGGTCCAGGCCGGCTCAGCCCATTAGTCCCGGTTCAGTGTAGAACCGAGACTAATGTGGGCATTGGTCCCGGTTCGTGAGCCCAGGGGGCCGGCCGGGCCACGTGGGCCATTGGTCCCGGTTCGTCTGGACCTTTTGGTCCCGGTTGGTGGGACGAACCGGGACCAATGGGCCTCGCTCCTGGCCCACCACCATTGGTCCCGGTTGGTGGCCTGAACCGGGACCAAAGGCTCCCCTTTAGTCCCGGTTCTTGCCACAAACCGGGACCAATGAGGTGCCTATATATACCCTCGCCCGCGAGCAGAGCACTCCAGTGCTCTGTTTTTCTCTGGCCGGCGAGGGGAGGGGTTTGTGGTGCTCTAGCTCACCTCCTATGCACATGAGGTGTTCGATGGAATGCCCGAGCCACACTACTTAAACTTTCTCCTCTCGAAGCTCGACCTCCAAGCTCCATTTTCCTCGAGATTTGTCTAGATTTAGCGGTCCGTCACGCCCCGTCCCCGTCTTCACCGCCGTCGATCACCCGCGCTGATCTCATCACCGACACCACCGTGGTGAGCCTCTTGTTCTTATCTTCTTTCTGAAAGGAAAAATATTCTTACTTGTCTGTTTAGATAGATACTTGTATCATTTTCTTACATTTATTATTGCATCTTATATAGTGCGATGGTTTTGGTATCCGCCCCCGTCGGCCCTCGTCCTGTCTATGATTCGGATTTGGTATGTATATTATCTTCATAACTATTGGTTCATTTATTGTTTATGAAAATTATGCCGACCAACGTGACATAGATTTTATTTATCTAGGATGTATGTGAATCGGAAATGCCAACCGACCCTATTGTCGAGAGGTTAAATTTAGTTGAAGAAGAAAACAATTTGTTGAAGGAAAAAATAAAAAAAATTGAGGAGGAGAAGATGATATTGGAGTTGCATGTTGCGGATGTCGTCGATGATCACAAGATCAAGATGGATGCAATGCGCTTGAAGATTAGAAAGATTAGAAAATATGCCATTCATACCGAGGCTTGGTATCATTATGCCGTTGGATCAATTGTTACCTTGGTTGCGATTATGATCGCATTTGTTTTCGCATTGAAATGTTTTACATAGTTTCAATGTATGGTTTAATTAATTAGATGCTCTGGAGAGCTATATGTTGTTAGATGAGAACTATGTATGCACTTTGGTTTTAATGTGATGATGAACTTCTATTAATTTGGACACTTAATTATATATAATGCACGCAGATGAACCGGCAATGGATGTACGGTGACAGACACACCCGCGAGTACATTAAGGGCGTGCATGAGTTTCTCGATGCGGCTGAGGCAAACAAGCAGAATGGTTTTATGTGTTGTCCATGCACTGAATGTGGGAATACGAGGTCTTACTCTAACCGGAAAATCCTTCACTCCCACCTGCTTTACAAGGGTTTCATGCCACACTATAATGTTTGGACGAGGCACGGAGAAATAGGGGTTATGATGGAAGACGGCGAAGAAGAAGAGTACGATGACAACTATGTGCCCCCTGAATACGGTGATGCTGCAACGGGGGGAGCTGGTGAAGATCAAGAGGAACCAGACGATGTGCCCAATGATGCTGCCACGGGTGAAGCTGCTGAAGATCAAGAGGAACCAGACGATGTGCCCGATGATGATGATCTCCGCCGGGTCATTGTCGATGCAAGGACGCAATGCATTAGTCAAAAGGAGAAGCTGAAGTTCGATCGCATGTTAGAGGATCACAAAAAAGGGTTGTACCCAATTGCGAAGATGGCAACACAAAGCTCGGTACCGTACTGGAATTGCTGCAGTGGAAGGCAGAGAATGCTGTGGCTGACAAAGGATTTGAGAAGCTACTGAAAATATTGAAGAAGAAGCTTCCAAAGGATAACGAATTGCCCGACAGTACATACGCAGCAAAGAAGTTGTATGCCCTCTAGGATTGGAGGTGGAGAAGATACATGCATGCCCTAATGACTGCATCCTCTACCGCGGTGCATACAAGGATCTGAACGCATGCCCGGTATGCGGTGCGTTGCGGTATAAGATCAGACGAGATGACCCTGGTGATGTTGACGGCGAGCCCCTCAGGAAGAGGGTTCCTGCGAAGGTGATGTGGTATGCTCCTATAATACCACGGTTGAAACGTCTGTTCAGAAACGAAGAGCATGCCAAGTTGATGCGATGGCACAGTGAGAACCGAAAGAAAGATGGGAAGTTGAGAGCACCCGCTGACGGGTTGCAGTGGAGAAAAATCGAGAGAAAGTACTGGGATGAGTTTGCAAAGACCAAGGAATGTATGGTTTGCTTTAAGCGCGAGATGGCATTAATCCTTTCGGGAAGCAGAGCAGCAATCACAGCACCTGGCCCGTGACTCTATTATGTGTATAACTTCCTCCTTGGATGTGCATGAAGCGGAAGTCATTATGATGCCAGTTCTCATCCAAGGCCCTAGCAACCCCGGCAAGAAATTGATGTGTACCTAAGGCCATTAGTTGAAGAACTTTTACAGCTGTGGAATGAAAACGGTGTACGTATGTGGGATGAGCACATACAGGAGGAATTTAACCTTAAGGCGTTGCTGTTCGTGACCATCAATGATTGGCCCGCTCTCAGTAACCTTTCAGGACAGACAAACAAAGGATACCATGCATGCACGCACTGTTTAGATGACACTGAAAGTATATACCTGGACAAATGCAGGAAGAATGTGTACCTGGGCCATTGTTGATTTCTTCCGACCAACCATCAATGTCGAAAGAAAGGCAAGCATTTCAAAGGCGAGGCAGATCACCGGAAGAAGCCCGCCATGCGTACCGGTGATCACGTACTTGCTATGGTCAATGATTTACACTACTAATCTTTGGAAAGGGTCCGGTGGACTAGCTGTTCCGAA
>NC_053028.1:53922611-53951190 GCF_003073215.2 Triticum urartu | reverse complement strand
TAACTGGGTGACTATAAAGGTGCACTACAGGTATTTCCGAAAGTGTCTGTTGGGTTGACACGGATCGAGACTGGGATTTGTCACTCCGTATGACGGAGAGGTATCACTGGGCCCACTCGGTAATGCATCATCATAATGATCTCAAAGTGACCAAGTGTCTGGTCACGGGATCATGCATTACAGTACGAGTAAAGTGACTTGCCGGTAACGAGATTGAACGAGGTATTGGGATACCGACGATCGAATCTCGGGCAAGTAACATACCGATTGACAAAGGGAATTGCATACGGGGTTGCTTGAATCCTCGACATCGTGGTTCATCCGATGAGATCATCGTGGAGCATGTGGGAGCCAACATGGGTATCCAGATCCCGCTGTTGGTTATTGACCGGAGAGTCGTCTCGGTCATGTCTACATGTCTCCCGAACCCGTAGGGTCTACACACTTAAGGTTCGGTGACGCTAGGGTTGTAGGGATATGTATATGCAGTAACCCGAATGTTTTTCGGAGTCCCGGATGAGATCCCGGACGTCACGAGGAGTTCCGGAATGGTCTGGAGGTAAAGATTTATATATGGGAAGTCCTGTTTCGGCCATCGGGAAAAGTTTCGGGGTAATCAATATTGTACCAGGACCACCGGAAGGGTCCCAGGGGTCCACCGGGTGGGGCCACCTGTCCCGGGGGGGCACATGGGCTGTAGGGGGTGCGCCTTGGCCTACATGGGCCAAGGGCACCAGCCCCAAGAGGCCCATGCGCCTAGGGTTACAAGGGGAAAGAGTCCTAGGAGGGGAAGGCACCTCCTAGGTGCCTTGGGGGGAGGGAAACCCCCCTTGGCCGCCGCCCCACCCTAGGAGATTGGATCTCCTAGGGCCGGCGCCCCCCCCCTTTGGCCCTCCTATATATAGTGAGGGAAGGAGGGCTTTTCTCCCATGCCTTTGGTTGCCTCCTTCTCCCTCTCCAACACCCCTCCTCTTCCATAGCGCTTGGCGAAGCCCTGACGGAGTACTGCAGCTCCATCATCACCACGCTGTCGTGCTGCTGCTGGAGCCATCTTCCTCAACCTCTCCTTCCCTCTTGCTGGATCAAGAAGAAGGAGACGTTACGCTGACCATACGTGTGTTGAACGCGGAGGTGCCGTCCGTTCGGTGCTAGGATCTCCGGTGATTTGGATCACGTCGTGTTCGACTACTTCATCCCCATTCTTTGAACGCTTCCGCTCGCGATCTACAAAGGTATGTAGATGCATCCGATCACTCGTTGCTAGATGAACTCATAGATGGATCTTGGTGAAACCGTAGAAAATTTTTTGTTTTCTGCAATGTTCCCCAACATCACTATGCTGAGGCCGGACACCCTGTGCCCTTGAGCGACCAGCTGAAACAGCTGGTCGAACTCAACAAGGCGGCCGAACAAGCCATGAAGGGCTTCATAGTTCGGCTATGGCCCGGAGAGGCCCTGCCTGGGAGCTACTTCGGGCTGGTGCGGCGGCTGGTGGAGGCCTGTCCAAGGCTCGGGGTCATCAAGCGCTCTGTCTGCATCGAAGGTGCCCGTAGGGCCCTTGCCCGTGTAAAGGTGCACTGGGGTAAGCTGGACGGCGAGAAGCTTGTGACGGACGGGCCGCCGCCGGGGAAGGAGCATCGCAAGCCGGAGAACTGCTATAAGGATGTTCTTGCGGGTGCCCGCCTTGTGGGAGATGAGTGCACCAAGGATGTAATTTTTGAATGAATTCGCTCATGTTTATCCTGTGCGCTGAAAACTTGTTCATATGCGCTAAGCAATGCTTATTGAATTTAAAATATTATTTTCTGTGCGGCCGTTTATCAAAAATTGAGAGATGGCCAGTTGTCGGCTTCTGCCCCCATGCCACGAGTGCTGGGGTGTTCGGTGATAAATCTGGGCGCTCTTTTTCCCATGGTTGGGTCCTTCGAGGGAGGCGCGCAGCACGACGAACCAGGCAATCGGACTATAATGCTTGAACACTCTCACTTAGCCATAGAACGTTATAATTTTAAATTTCGGCGAAGCCCCTAGTTCGGAAGACCGAATTCAGGGCGCTATCCACGCCTAGGCTGGGGTCATCCAGCTCCTCGCTCGAAGCGGCATAAGCCTTTAGGGACTCGAAAAACCTCTCGAATAGCGACCGGTCTCTCGCCTCATCATGACAGTCAATTTTAGCTTTCTCCACTGAGGTGCTTAACCCAGCTCAACCGGGGCACAATCGCAGTGGTTCTCCTAGTGCTACCTTAGCCGATATAGCGGAACGTAAGGCACCAAAACATAGGAGCCGGGCAAACCCAACGATTGACCCAAATCATGATTCGGAGCCGATGCATATAGTGCTATAAGTTTGGGGTGCCGCACTTGTTAAAGTGTACGGACTTCTCACACCATATTAAAGGGTACTGAAGCCCCTGGCGTACTTGTCGTACCACAATGTACGAGCGCGACATGTCATTAATGAGCATATATATGAAAAGAGTAATGCAAAAAATAGACAAAAAGCTAGGCATTGTTTATGGAGAGGCTATTTATCAGAGCCGAACGATACAGATTGTGCGGTAAGCAAAAGATATTGGACTATTCAGTATGTCCTGACCAGGGGCAGGCTGCGGAATTATATATAAAGTAGGTATATCGCTCGTAATAGAGACCACCTGGGAGTTCCATGATGCGGCATGGCTTGTCTGCCTTCCTTGGTCTTGCATCGTTTGTGTGGCAATCTAATTACCGAACAGGTCGTCCGAAGTATGGAGTCCTTAAAGTAAGAAAAAATTAAAAAAGGAATCCGGCAGCCCCTGGTACGTTTTACACCGTATGCTGGGCGTGCCGTTATTTTGCCCCTTCCCCTGTGCCCATGGTATTTCAAGGGCGTAGTTATGTACGCGAGGTACTGGTTTTGCTAGGTCGCGAAAGCTGGGGTTGGGGCCGCATTGCTACGCTTGCTCAGAGTGTGCCAGGCGGTCCTGCTGTAGGTTACTCCGGGCGCGCTTGGCAGTGTCTGGCTTTTTAATGGCCAGACTGGAGAATTGCCGAAGAAGGCTACTTTGTACCTCCGCTGCCAGAGCCGCCGTATGCTCCTCTGTACGAAGAGAGCGTTCGGTGTTGCCGTTGACCGTGATTACTCCTCGAGGGCCTGGCATCTTGAGTTTGAGATATGCGTAGTGCGGCACCGCATTGAATTTTGCGAATGCGGTTCGTCCTAGCAGGGCGTGATAGCCACTGCGAAACGGGACTATATCGAAGATTAACTCTTCGCTTCGGAAATTGTCCGGGGATCCGAAGACCACGTCAAGTGTTACTGAGCCTGTACAGTTGGCTTCTACACCTGGTATGACGCCTTTAAAGGTCGTTCTTGTGGGTTTGATCCTTGAGGGATCTATGCCCATTTTCCGCACTGTGTCCTGATAAAGCAGGTTCAGGCTACTGCCGCCGTCCATGAGGACTCTTGTGAGGTGAAATCCGTCGATGATTGGGTCAAGAACCAATGCGGCGAAGCCGCCGTGACGGATGCTAGTGGGATGGTCCCTTCGATCAAAAGTGATCGGGCAGGAGGACCATGGGTTGAACTTTGGGGCGACTGGCTCCATCGCGTATACGTCCCGTAGCGCACGCTTCCGCTCCTGCTTGGGAATGTGGGTTGCGTATATCATGTTCACCGTTCGCACTTGTGGGGGAAAGCCCTTCTGTCCATTGTTGTTCGGCAGCTTGGGCTCCTCGTCGTCGCTGTGCAACCCCTTGTCTCTGTTTTCGGCTCTTAACTTGCCTGCCTGCTTGAACACCCAACAATCCCTGTTGGTGTGATTGGCTGGCTTTTCGGGGGTGCCATGTATCTGGCACAAGCGATCGAGTATTCGGTCCAAACTGGACGGGCCCTGAGTATTCTTTTTGAATGGCTTTTTCCGCTGACCGGATTTATAGCCTCTGAATCTGGCATTGACTGTCGTGTCTTCATTGCTGTCGCTGTTAACGCGGCGCTTTTGGTTGTTCTGACGTGTCCTGCCACTTTTGTCCTTGGTATCCGAATTACCAGGGTTCTTTGATAGGTTGTTACTGCGAGCTAGCCAGCTTTCTTCTCCCGCGCAAAAGCGGGTCATGAGTGTCGTGAGGGCTGCCATGGATTTCGGCTTTTCCTGTCCCAGGTGCCGGGCGAGCCACTCGTCGCGGATGTTATGTTTGAAGGCTGCTAGGGCCTCTGCGTCCGGACAGTCGACTATCTGGTTTTTCTTAGTTAGGAACCGTGTCTAGAATTGTCTGGCTGATTCTTCTGGCTGCTGAATTATGTGGCTTAAGTCGTCGGCGTCCGGCGGTCGCACGTAAGTGCCCTGAAAGTTGTTGAGGAATGCGGCTTCCAGGTCCTCCCAAGAACCGATCGAGTCTGCTAGCAAGCTGTTAAGCCAATGTCGAGCCGGTCCTTTAAGTTTGAGCAGGAGGTACTTGATGGCGTGGAGATCATCTCCGCGTGCCATGTGGATGTGAAGGAGATAATCCTCAATCCATACCGCCGGGTCTGTGGTGCCATCGTATGATTCGATGTTTACGGGTTTAAAGCCCTCTGGGATTTTATGATCCATTACTTCATTCGTGAAGCATAGCGGGTGTGCGGCGCCTCTGTACTGGGCTATATCACGACGCAGCTCAGAAGAGCTATGTCTGTTGTGTTCGGCCCGGCCGGATTTGTTGTATCCGGCGTATGGATCATTGTCACGTGCCGTATGGTGCCTGCGCGATCCGTAGATCGATCTTGTCTGTCTTGCCTTGTCCTCCAGTATCTCTCGCAGGTCGGGCGCATTTTCCCGTGCCTTAGTTGTGTGGCGTCGGGGCATGGCTTGGGTCGGGGGCTGAGAGGCCTCTCTGTTGCGGTCACGAGGTGGCCGGTCTGCCATGTCGTGCGCTGGTGATGTAGGTTCTTCCTCTTCTGATCGGGGTAGTGACCTGCGCTTCGGGGAACTCTTGGAGGGGCGTTCGAGTTCATACTCTTCGGCCGCAAGGTCTTCAGTCCATCTGTAAGCTAGCAATTCTTGGGCAGCTCTAATTTGTTGCTGCTTTTTCTTGAGGCTGCTTGCCGTGGCTAAAAGCCTGCGTTTAAAATGCTCTTGTTCGGCAGGGTCTGATGGTATGACGAATTCGTCGTCATCGAGGCTTGCCTCGTCTTCGGAGGGAGGAGTATAATTATCATCCTCGACCTCTCGGTCTGCTGCTCTCTCATGAGGGTTGGCTTTTCCATCTTCCTGTGTCGAATCTTGCTGGGGTGGGTGTTCTTTGGCGTTATCCGGGGTAGTATTATCTCCCGTGCCGGAATCACCGTTTGTGCTTTGGCGGGATTTAGAGCGGCGCCGCTGACGTCGGCGCTTTGGCTGTTTCTTGGGGGCGTCATCCCCCATTGTTCCGTCGCCATCTCCGTCTTTTGGAGTATCCACCATGTATATGTCATATGACGAGGTGGCGTTCCAGCGCCCTACAGGTGCTGGTTCCTGTTCGTCTCCTATATCGTCGTCCATGCCGTCGATGTCTTCGGAGCCGAAGTCTAGTATGTCGGTTAAATCATCGACAGTGGCTACAAAGTGGGTGGTGGGTGGGTTTTGAGTTTCCTCATCGTCCGTGTCCCAACCTTGCTGACCGTAGTTCGGCCAGGGCTCTCCTGATAAAGAGAGAGACTTAAGGGAATTCAGGATGTCGCCAAAAGGCGAATGCTGAAAGATGTCCGCGGCGGTGAACTCCATTACCGGCGCCCAATCGGATTCGATTGGCAGGGGTGCGGAGGGGCTCGGAGTTCGAAGAGGAATTCGGCTCCTCGGAGTCACGGGCCCCGCGGAGTGCGGAGCTGGAGTTTGGCTCGATCGCCTCTGAGATCGCAGCCCCTGAGGCAGCGTCCAACCGCTGATCCTCTGTCGGTGCAGTAGGTTCCGAATCAATGGTCGAAACCGGTGCGTGTGCGGCCTCCGAAGCGCTGTTCGGCAGCAGAGCTATATCATGCCCGTGGAGATAGCGCGGCACGCTTGGCTGTGGCTCGAATCCGTCAAAGATCAAGTCCCCGCGGATGTCAGCCGTGTAGTTTAGGCTTCCAAACCTGACCTGACGGCCAGGGGCGTAGCTTTCGATCTGCTCAAGGTGGCCAAGCGAATTGGCCCGCAGTGCGAAGCCGCCGAAGACGAAGATCTGTCCGGGGAGAAAAGTCTCACCCTGGACCGCATCGTTGTTGAAGATCGAAGGAGCCATCGGGCCTAAAGGCGACGACACAGAGGAACTCTCAATGAAAGCACCAATGTCGGTGTCAAAACCGGCGGATCTCGGGTAGGGGTCCCGAACTGTGCGTCTAGGCCGGATGGTAACAGGAGACTGGGGACACTTTGTTTTACCCAGGTTCGGGCCCTCTCGATGGAGGTAAAACCCTACTCCTGCTTGATTAAAATTGATGATATGGGTAGTACAAGAGTAGATCTACCACGAGATCAAGGAGGCTAAACCCTAGAAGCTAGCCTATGGTATGATTGTGTATGGAGTTGATTCTGTCCTACGGACTACAACCCCTCCGGTTTATATAGACACCGGATAGGGTTAGGGTTACATAGAGTCGGTTACAATGGTAGGAGATATTGAATATCCGCATCGCCAAGCTTGCCTTTCACGCCAAGGAAAGTCCCCTCCGGACACGGGACGAAGTCTTCAATCTTGTATCTTCATAATCCAGGAGTCCGGCTGAAGGTATAGTCCGGCTACCCGAACACCCCCTAATCCAGGACTCCCTCAGTGGGTCTTGGCAACCCTTGCACCGACGACGACCGCGAGTTCTTCTATGCCTCTACTACTATCATCATTGGGGATGGTGCCAAAACGCCTTTTTGGGACTCCCCTTGGCTCCTTGGTCGCAAGCCAAAGGACATTGCACCGCTTATCTTTGATGCTTCGAGGAGAAAAAAATGGAAGGTGCGTGAGGCCCTCAATGGGAATGCATGGATCCTCAAGATCAAGCCTGACACCATAATCTCCATCGACCACATTCGGGAATTTTTCACCTTATGGATGCGTGTGCATGATTTCCACCTTAACGAGCAGATCAAAGATGATATTGTTTGGAAGCACTCCAATGATGGGATCTACACAACGTCAACAGCGTACAAAGCTCAATTTCTTGGCTTGGCTCTATCCCCCATGGATCTCATGGTTTGGAAAGTATGGGCACCTCCAAAAGTGAAGTTTTTTGCTTGGTTGGCATTACAAAATAGGATTTGGACCACCGGCCGGTTGGAAAAGCGTGGTTGGGCAAACTGTGGCCTTTGCCAGCTACGCAGAAGAGAACAAGAAACGGGTGCACATCTTTTCTTCAAGTGTCGCTACACGCTTAGGCTTTGGAGATTAATCATTCAGAAGCTTGGTCTTGCTCACATGGACACCTCCAATTGGCACCTTGCAGACTCCGTCAATGAATGGTGGGATAAGAGAATCGACAATCATAACCCCAACAGACAAGCCATGGCCTCCCTCACTATGCTTGTGTCTTGAACTATTTGGAACGAACGAAATGCTCGGGTGTTCCGACACAAGTGTGCGCCGCCGCCCATTCTCCTTAACATCATCCTAGAGGAGGCCAAGCTTTGGGTTACCGCGGGTGCTAAAAAGTTAGGGCTAATTATTTTGCGTGAGTAATTGTCATGCCGTGTATGTGGGTGGTCACCTGTAACACTCTAAACTCTCTTCTTATTTAATGGATGAGGCAAATCTTATGCCTCCGTTTCGAAAAAAATACTCGGCAGAGATGAAGAAGCTCGGTAAAGACAAATTTTTAAGGAGTGACGCATCGATGGACAAATTTTAGGACAGAAACAGATTTGTTTTCTTCTCTTGCTAAGTGTTGTCTTCATTTATGAGAGAATAAGTCACCTTGAGGAAATTTTATAGTGGTTCCTTATGTTGTTTTGTCGCCAATTTTCTTTAAAGTGTTGCCTTGGATTACTAAAAAATCATCTTCTTTAGCTTGTTTAGAAACATCTTCTTATTTAGCTTCAAACTAGCTTGAAATCCGCTGGAGATCGCTACAAGCTGAACACGAGCCACTTTCTACTATTCGACCTTGAGGTTCGTTTGTGCTCGGTAAAATTTTAGTATAAATTGAGTTGAGCCCACTCCAACTCACTCGAAAGCGACTTGTTTGCAACCTTATCTACAATGTCGTTCTTACCAATGCCTCGACAACACGAAGAGCTTGGGCAAAACACAAACACATTGATGGACAAATTTTAATTCTCAATCTTAAAATACCCTACCACTTAGTCTCCCGCTGGCACTCACCATACATACACTTGGAATCAAACACAAACACATCGTTCCGAATTCTCTATATACTACTTCAAAATGTGTAGTGTTCCCTTTCCTGTCGATCAGACCGCGTCCCGCCATTCCCGTCGTCTTCCCTCTTTCCCTCCCAGCACGTTCCTCCTCCATCGATTATTTTCCTACCCTCCACCCCACAATTTTCTTTCTATTTCTTCTCACCAACTATAGTCCACACGGTTTTTATCAACCACCATAATTAACAAGAATGAATTGTTTCATAACTGCCAATTTAATCAATCTAGAGCAATCACCCTAACCGGCGCCTCCTTCTCAGCTTCGCCCTTGGCCGCGCCTCCTCCTCTCCATGTAATCGTCAACTGCGGTAACGAGTTGTTCTCCTACGCCATGTTCACCCACGACATCCGCATCTTTCGTGTACCTGCTGCAGTTGTCGTCGTTGCGGCTGCGATGGCGACGACGATGACAGATATGAGTTCCACCTACTCGGTTTGAAAGAACGGTAGATGCCACGAGGAAGCGGAATCTGAGTCCTACCCAGAGGGCTGGACCTATTCGTTCGTGGTTGTGGCGGATGCCGAAATCGTCGGCGATGGCAAATTCGTTTGTGTCGTACTACCCTGCACGAGTGTCATCGGATCATCGTCCTTGTGGCCGGTTGTAGCCATGGATGGTGGAATTACATTGCGTTGTCCCATTTGAAATTATGCCTGCAGTAGGACCTATAGGCGGATTAGGGTGACATGTTGAGCTAATAATTTTTCTTTCAACTGTGTTGAGGTAGTGCACTGCTTAAACAGAGAGATTAATCATCAGCATAAAGATGATCAATGGATATATGCAGAATAATTAGATCTGGATGTGGATATGTGCGTCCTCATGACTATATTGGTTGAAGAAATGGTCGGAAAACAGGAAACCTCGATGCATGATAGTGTCACAGTGATTCACAAAGGCGGATAACACCGCATGGAAGGCGTGTAAGTGAGCACCCTGGATCGGGATTACAACTGCAGCATATAATTTTTTTCCCAATTGCAGCATGTACTCCCTCCATTCCCTTATACAAGGCCACTTCCTTTTTTGTGTCAAACTTTGACTTATAATTTTGGTCAAAAAAAATAAGGATTATATGTCATAAAAAATATTATTAGAAAGTTCTTTGGAATGTGCATTCGATGACATACTTTTCGTGGTATATAACTCACCTTTTGTTGATAAAATTAATCTTCAAAGTTAGATATAAAAATATAAAATGGCCTTGTATAAAGGAATGGAGGGAGTATACTTTTTTCCAAACTACAGGATAACGAAAACACATAACGACCCATTTATCAAGCCTCAAAGAAAAAATCCGCCGCAGAAATGTGCAGGCATGACAGTAGTTTTCACATATATCGCATTTGAAGATCGGTGAAGGAGAATAATTAATTGGAAAAAAAATAGTTGGCTCCCCCAAAAAAAAGAAGAGTTGGCATGGGGGGCAGGTTCGGTGAGCAATCCGACTGGGCCACGGCTGGAGGCGTCGTAGACCCCGCAGCACAAGGCCGTCCCAGCCCAGGAGGAGAAGAGGACTCCCATGGAACCGGCGCGATGTCGCCATGCCCACCATTGAAGAGCCTTTTCTTTTTTCTTTTTTGTCTTTTAAATTAAATTAAATTAAATACTTCTGAAATATATATTAGAGTGAAATAACCACAATATGCCACTCAGGCCCACTGAACAAACACCCACGCCAACTCCTTTAGCCCTCCGAGGCTGGAGTTACAGGCGTGCACCACGACGCCCCGCAGGTACAACGACGGGTGCTACGTATATATGCCGGTGTACGTCGTACTCAGCTGGCAATGTGGTATTATTTACTTTTTTTAAGGGGACGAAGTATGCTCAAAAAAAAAGGGGGACGAGGTATTATTTATATATTAATTAAAGTTTGCAGGGCGAACGAAATTAAGGGGTCAGGCCTGCTGGGCCGGCCGCAACTCGAACTGAACGATTTAAAGACACTTGGTAAAATCCAAACATGGCATTCCCTACAAAAAGAAACATTAGTGCTCCTGGCCGGCCCAGTTAAAAGAAGTGACTTAACGTGGCAAACGACGGAGCAACTAGTTGACGAGCGCTTTTTTGGGACCCTCACAACGATCAGCGTCACTTGACGCGTTCTCACCCGTTCGCCATGTGTCACGCTTTGGGCATTTCTTTCGGATTTTGTTTTTTCTTTATTTTTTCATAGGGGTTTTCGGCTTTTCAAACAGGGTTTTTCGACGTTTTTGTTTTTCACCAGTCTTTCTTAATTTTTGGGTAAAAAAAATCAAAAAGAATAACGTGAAGAAACGCGTTTTCTTTTTTCTCCTTTCGCGCTAGAGTCACAGTTTTGCTTCCGCGACAGGCGTTGTTTTGCTTTCGCGAGAGTCACGGCTGTGCCTCTTGGAAACGAAAAAAAAACATGTTTTCTGTTTTTTTTTTCGCGAGACTCACAGTTTTGCTTCTGTGAGAGTCACGGTTGTGCTTTCGCGAGAGTCATGGCGGTGCCTCTCAAAAACGAAAAAAACGCGTTTTCTATTTGAGAGTCACGATTTTGCTTCCACGGAAGGCACGGTTGTGCTTTCGCGAGAGTCACGGCCGTGCCTCTCGGAAACGGGAAAAAACATGTTTTCTGTTTTTTTTCCTTTCGCTGGAGTCACGGTTTTGCTTCCGCGAGAGGCACGGTTGTGCGTTCACGAGAGTCACGGTCGTGCCTCCTTGGAAACGAAAAAAAATAACATGTTTTCCCTTCTTCTTTTTTTCTTCCGCGAGAATCACGGTTTTGCTTCCACGAGAGGCACAGTTGTGATTTTGTGAGAGGCACGGGCGTGCCTTTTTTGGAAAGGAAAAAAACCCGTGCTCCCGGTTCGGTTTTTTCGTCCGATTTTTTCGTGAATAAAAAGTTCATCAAACCTATCAACATGGGATCTAATTTTGAAAATCTCGACGCGAGCAATCCAACGGTGAAAGCGGTTCGAGATTTGGACGCACGGTTTAAGAGATAAAACGTTTTGAATAACGAATCTACGAAAAAAGGAAAAACTCCAAGGTTGCGACAAGTGGCGCACATGCAGCACGCCACTTGTCACAGCCTCGGAAGGTTGGAATGCTCTTTGCAACGAGTACTCCCCAACTAGTGATTTCGGGCGAACGATTAGTGCATTTCTTTTCCTTCCTATTGTGGCTTAACAAGTCAGAAAAAATAACAAGAATACAGAATAACCCTTTTTTCATAACACATTGCAAAATTAACCCCAAAACTATGTTAGCGCGCCATTGGTTTTTCCCTATAGTGAATTCAAAGTCCTACAAGAAACAAATACTCCCTCTGTTCGGAAATAAGTGACGTGGTTTTAGTTCAAAAAATCATACATGAGCTTCGCATTTCACGTGATAAACAAAGTGCAAAAGAAGAGTCAAAAAGGAAATATAATCACCACCACATGGTATCACTGATATCTTTTGAACCGGATTTCAACATGCCTCAATCTATTAATTAAGGAGAAAAAATTGAACATATAATTAACGAAAAATCAACCAAAGACCATCACAACACACCCCAAACTGACGGGACCGGCAGGTCTATCTACCCATATTCATTGGGTAGAGAGAAATGGTACAAGAGACGGCTCGATTAATTAACGGAAAACTGGGCTAAAATCCAAACAAACAGGCAAGACCACTTAGCTAAACAAGGAGGTTTATAAGCACCGACGGACTAACACGACACCCTGACACATAAGGATCCTCTACAAGACTCATGAGCCCATAGAACATAAAGATACACATATTCATTATCCGGTCCATTGGTGTGTGCTACATTTTGCACAAGAAGAAGCAAAGCAATTGTTATCATCAACGGTTGTCATCCACTAACATTGGTGTAGCAATAGCACGGAGAGGCACGGCCTTCGTGAGTGTCACCCCAAACTTCTCACGCATATCAATCCCACTCCTCTCCACCTCCGTCGGGAGCCTCCACTCGAACCGATGCAACAACGACCCGAGAACTAGATGCACCATCCTGATCGCTAGCGGCATCCCTGGGCACATCCGGCGCCCAGCACCAAATGGGATCAGCTCAAAGTCTCCGCCTCTATAGTCCACCGCCCTCCCGAGAAACCTCTCCGGCATGAACTTCTCAGGCTCAGACCAGATAGCCTCGTCCCGCCCCATCGCCCACACGTTCACCAGCACACGTGCGCCTTTGGGTATTGTGTAACCCGCGATTCTTATGGTCGTCTGAGCTTGGCGCGGTAGCAGCAATGGAGCGGGAGGGTGCAGCCGGAAGGTTTCTTTGATCACAGCTTGGAGGTAGGGCAACTTGTCGATGTCAGCTTCTTCGATGTCTCTCTCTGAGCCGATGACTCTTGCAAGTTCGTCGTGCACTTTGGCCATTGATGATGGGTTTTGAAGAAGCTCCGCCATAGCCCATTCTATTGTGCTGGAGGTTGTGTCACTGCCAGCAGCAAACAGGTCCTAATAAGACATATACATGTGTTGTGAAACAATCAGTATTATCATAAATATTATCAGGATGCAGTGACGCTAATCTGCACCCCGATTTGTACCGTGAATGGGCAAAATAAATATTTTGATAAGCTATACTTTTGGTCATATATTCAACCACGACCATTTTTTCCAAATGGATATACATGCATGCTGGTAAAAATAACAATCTTCCTACCAGATTTGCCCCGGCCGTAAAAATAAGTTTGAACCACACTTTCGGATGTCGTAGAGCGTAATTTGTTTATCGCAACTTGCTAGACAGCGACCAAAGGAACCTTACGCACATGGGTATGATGTGTTACTTACCGAGAACAGCGACCGGAGCGTGTCGCGATCCAGCAGCGCGGCCTGGCCGTCGTCCCGCTCCGCCACATCCAGCAGCACGTCCAGGAAGTCGCCGCCGTCGTTGTCGTCGGTCTTCTTCCTGGGCTCGCCGGCGGCGTCGCGCGCGCGGCGGCCCAGTCTCTGCTCCACCTCCTTGTCGAACACCAGGTGCAGACGCGCGAACAGCCGCGCTAACTGCCGGCGCAGGCCCTGCAGGTCGGCCGCCGCGAGCGCGGGGAAGAAGTCCGACACGTTCGGGCTGCCGGCCACCTCCATGATCTCCGCCACCAGCACCTGGAACCCCTTGGACCCTCCGTGGTCGTCGAGGCTGGTCACGTCCGTCGAGAACACGGTGCGAGACAGTAGGTTCAGGCTGGTCGCGAACGCCACGCGGCCGACGTCCACGGCCGCGCCGTCGCGAGCCAGCCGGGCCACGTGCGCCGCGAGCTCCCGCACCTTCTCGGCCCGGAGGCGCTGGAGCGCGTCGAGCCGGTGCGGCGCGAACAGCTCCGTGGCCATGATCCGGCGGAGCGAGCGCCACCGCGGCGCGTGGGGCAGCCAGGCCACGGAGCTCCTGGCGTGCGCGCCGACCGCGTCCTGCACGGCCCGGGTGGCGAAGACGGCGTCGTGCTTCTGGAGGAACTCGCGGGCGGCGTCCGGGGAGGAGACGACCACCGTGGTGACCGCGCCCAGGCGGAGCGACATGAGCGGGCCGTGGGTCCTTGCGAGGCGGGCGAGGGAGCGGTGCGGCTGGTCGCCCAGGAGGTGGAGGCTCCCGATGAGCGGTAGCGGGCGGGGGCCTGGAGGAAGACCGCGACGGCGTGCCTGCGCGAGGAGGTCGAGTAGATAGAAGAATAGGAGGGGGACGACGAGCCATGGCAGCCATGGAAGAAGAGAAGCCATTGACAAAGAGCTTCGCTAGTGTATGAAAATAGTGAACAGTGTCACAGTGAATTTAGCACGCGTATGGTTGCGTGATTAGGTGCCCCTCTATATTGGCCACTGGTTTTGTTTGTGGTGTGGCCAAGGTAACCCTGGCGGTTCCTAATCCTATTGGGATTGTGTTGCCGGCCAATGGAAATCCCTAGATTATTATAGCCAATTAGCCATGCTAGCCCACAAATCCATTTGACACCAAGCGTGCACGCCACTTTTTTTATCAAGTCTATGACACTAGTCTAAGTTACTATCTCTATAGTGCAAAGTATTATAGTAGCAGTGTTATAGATTTTTTTATTTATTGTCTTATAAACTCATTTTACCTCAGGAAGCGCTATGTTACAGTAACATATTTATGTTACTTCAAACACCTCTCACCTCATTAAATACTTGTCACATAAGTAAAATTATTTTGGGGTGTGTTAAGTTACTATCTAAGTTACCCCACTATGGCTAGCCTAATAATGGCCGTGGACGCGGAAGGATGACCTTTGAGGTGAGCGGAGTTAGACATTGAGGAAGACGTAAAGACCTCTGTCATGGCTCTTCACAATGCCATGATTTTCATGTGGCTCCTATTTGACGCACAAGGGGCGCTCGTATGGGCTGACCTATACATTGCCAGTCAACCCATTTTCCTTTGCTTCTAATTCATTCAGGTCTCTATCTCGATTTTTCTTGGTTTTCTGGTTTCTTTTTCTTTTTTTTTCTTCTCTTGTTCATTTAAAAAAGATCATGGTTTTAGAAACACTAATGACTTTTTAAAATGTTTTGAATTTTTTAAAAGTTAAGAAGTTTTACTTAAAATACCAAATTCTTAAAAATTTGTTCATGGTTTTTTAAACATGTTTGGAACTTTCAAAAAATTGTTCATAATTTTGTTTTTTGATTAGCGTTCAATCATTGTTTGAAAATGGTTCCAGTTTTTTGAATATGTTCAGAAAAACCTGGAGGAAACCAAACGAAAATCAAAGCAAGAAAGAAAACATAGCCCAGTCGATAATTGGATGAATAGTATGTGTGTATAATTTCAGAATGAAATACCTTGAGATGTGATCTGTGCATAAAGAGCAAAGTCATGAACTTTTGGGATGAATAGTAGCATGTGTTGGAAAGCCACAAAGTTCTCTGCACACGTGCATTATGCTAGGGGAGGCACCCTCCAGCGAACCTTAAGGCCCTGTTTGGTACAGCTCCACTCCACAAATCCGGGAGCGGAGTTGGCGGAGCTGCAGTTCAAATCGGAGGAGCTGTGGTTTCCCCGCTCCGCAGATTCCGGGAACGGATGATTACCGAACAGGGGCTAAGAAGACCTAATTGCCAAACTAATGAAAAAATGTCATCTCTCTAATATTATAAAAATAAAATGAGTATGATTAAAAAGGCAGTATGAACTACAAGAAATAATAATTGTCATGCTAAACTTTAAAACTACAATCCTCGGGTTATACCCTGAAAAAAACACAAATCTTTAAATTGAGAAAATGCCATGCTGTGAAAAAATTGATGCGCGTCATTATAAAACTGCATCCTCTAGATAAAAAGTTTTATCTGGATAAGCCCGAAAAAAACGTCATGCCATTAAAAATATGTCATCCTCTCAAACATTAAGAAATGCCATCCTATTTGTAACAAAAAATGCCATCCGCTCAATAATTAAAATGCCATCCTATTATTGATAAAAATGCCATCCTATTATTAAATAAAAATGCCATGCTCTTAGTAATAAAAAGTACCATGCCGATAAAAATAAAAATGTTTTCTCTTAATAATAAAAAGTGCCATCCTATTATTGATAAAATGCCATTCTATTGTTAATAGAAATGCCATCCTATTGTTAATATAAACTGCCATACCATTAAAAATAAAAAATGCCATGCTATAGAAAATAAAACTGTCGTCTCTCATATAAAAAAGGCAACCTCTTAAAAATCGCCATGCTATAAAGAAACTGCCAGAGAAAATGAAAAAAAAATCGGGATTTCCGGTATTGCAAAATATGTGGCATTTTAAACACAAAACATTCACAAAAGCCCTCTCATCATGCGGTGATTGGGCGCTTGAGCACACGCAGGGGGTCGCAACGCTCGGTTTCGGACCAGATAGGCTTTCCTCTTAAGTATGTGCGCAACGAGTTGAATTTCCTTTTTAACTAACCAGAGTGGCAGAGATTGAGGACACGCCGGCCCCCCACCCCCCGTTGAAATCAGGGGGGGCGAGAGAGATTAGGGAAAGTGGTGGGCCCGTGCTTGCATGTGTGGCTAAATTCACGGAGCAGAGAGAACGTGCTGGACCAGGGTGCTTGCATGCAAATGAGAAAGAAAATTTTGGTGGGTCCAGGCGCTCACGGGATTGCTACCATTCCTTGCATGCATCCTCATGCTGGGCACAAGGTAGGACCCACTAATAATGACCCTGATAGTTTAGAAATGGAAAGTGGAAGGAGATACGCCGCTGTCTGTCGCGCGTCGCAACGCGCGAGCGCGAAGGAGTGATTTCGAGATACAGAGGATAAGGAAGCACTTAATAGATCATGAGGGTGGCATGCCCCCCTGTCTTGAAAGGGGCGACCTATATCTTGAATAGGGTCTTTAGTAAAAAAAGCCACTATCTACATCCAAATCCGGATCGAAGGTAATCAACCATTTTCTATCACGGTTTCCGAAGCGATAGGAAGAAAGGGATGGGGAGGAGCTATCCATCTAACCTCAGGTGGCCCAAGAACTGGGAGACGAGGGCATGCCCGACGGCTTAGTCACTCCACCACTGTTCGTCCAACTATCTTCTGTGACTTCTAAGCCCAGACATGAGAAACACATGGTAGAGAAAAGACATATGAGTATGGATAATTCATTTACACAGGGGGCGTAGTTACTCACCGTGTGCTCATCTACACTCGATGAACAGTAAGTATGTGTGCATGTGAAGCTGGTAGTCACTCCACCATGGGCTCATCTACACGATCAGTAGTACATTCAATATATAGTTAAAAAACTGAATCTTGCTGGCATCGAAGATGCTTCAGTGCGCAGGGAGTGTGCAAAATCTCGTGGTGTTTGCACATTTGAGGAGCTCTAGGCAAAAAAAGACCGAATCTTTGCATTTTATGAGTATAGAGTATACCAGGAGGGTGACATTTTGGTGCTCGGGAGCATCTGCTACTGGTGATGAACAGTAAAAATAAAAAAAAAGCTTGAATTTTATTGGCGCAAGCGATGAACAAGATCTCTAGGTGTGTGCAAATATATGTGGTGATATGACATCGTAGAAGCTCTGGAAAAAAACAACAGAGTTTTCAAAAAGGTTCAATTTTTTTTTGATTTTGGAGCACAGATCTTGTGTTTTCAGTCTCAAGCTCCTCGTATGTCACATTTCCATGAAACGTCGCACGCCCACAGGAAACTTGTTCATCTTTGATGTGTAAAAATTTCAGATTTGTTTGATTTTCTATGCTATTTTATTAGATTTTACTGTTCATCCATGATCAGATGTGCACGTCGCGAGCTCTGGATTTTCGGGATATCGGCTTGTATTTCTGACTTTAGTTTATTGCACGTAATAGTGAGCACAATAGAGACAGTGAGCCTGGCAACGATCCTAGCTCCATAGAGGCAAAAACAGTCACACATTGCTCACTAGTAATGATCGTCACAGCCAGAAAATTAAGAATCATCGCCAATATTACGAAATTGCCCACCACACAAAACGCTAGCCCATCTGCGGAAGACTAGAAAGAATAGAAGCACAACTTCATATGGAGACATGTAACGCGGCGGGATAGAGTACGACGCGACAACCACCCAGCCACTGCCCTAGTTGTGCTCATTCCATGGTTTCTTCCTTTTTCTTCTTTCTCATTCCCTTTTTCTCTTTTCTGTCCTTCTTTGCTTTTCCTTTTTCTAATTCGAGAAACTTTCTTTCTTCATAAGTTTTTTCTGCAAAATCGATGAATTTTTTTCAAATTGGGTGAACTTTTTCATATTTGATGAACTTTTTTCAAATTTTTGATGAGCTCTTTCAAATTCCACAAACTGTTTTTAAAATTTGATGAACTTTTTTCACATCCGATGAACTTTTTTCAATTTTTTTGTGAACTTTTTTCCAAATTTTCTGAACTTTTTTCAAATTCTATGTTTCTTTTCAAATCCGATGAACAATTTTTTCAGAGTTGATGATTTTTTTTTTGAAAATCGATGCACTTTTTTCAAACTTGCGAACTTTTTTTAGAATCGATGAACTTTTTTTCAAATTTGTGAACTTTTTTGACAGTCTATGGATTTTTTTCAGTATTATGAACGTTCTGAATTCATGAACGCGTTTTAATATATGAACCTTTTTCTAATTCGTGATGTTTTTTAAAATCTGGGGACATCCAAATTTTGTTCACATTTCTTTTCAAAAGAAATCCCGTTTTTCTAAATAGCGCGGCCAAAGTTTAGTTCTTAAAACCTTCGCGTTGTAATATTTCGCTAGTGGTTAATAGGTCAAGTGGTTACCCAACCATTAACTGGAGCTGCTGGCGCAGGTTTGAATCCTTAAGAGAGCAACATTGTTTGTTGTTTTTTCGCGCCATGAATGGATTTTTGCACTGCACAGCGTGCCCAGATTGCTCATGGGACGGCCCACTAGCGTGCCGCAGTGGGCGCTAGTAGTCTGAAGAGGCGCATGAGGCGCCCAATAGGAGCTCTCGCCCTGGTCTTCCAGAGGCCGCACAGTGGGCGCCGCAACTGGGCCAGCCGAAGCTAGCGAATTGTAGTACACCTAAAAAAATGTGACTCTTTTTGAGAATCAACCCAAAATCTCCTGTGGCCGAAGAAGTGCCATTACCACTGGAGCTAGCGTACGTTGCTTTATATGGAACTGCATGAAATAATTAAAGAAGCAAAACCAGCGACGATATGTTTAAAAAAATTCAAAAACTAAACTTTTTTTTGAAAAAACGCGAGCACATTCCAAATTCGTTAACAAGTTTTTAAAAAGTCACACATTTTCAAAACATGGGATTTTTTAACGACTGAACAATTTTTCTGAAACACGTTTTTCTAAGACTCTTGATTTTTTTAAATAATGCGAACATTTATTGAATTCCACAAAATAATGTAACACCAACATTTTTTGAACTTCTGGAACAAAATTTGGAAATACGAACATTTTTTTCAAACTGGAACATTTCTTTGAAATTCCAGACCAAAATTTGGAACGTGAAATTTATTTTAAAACTAGAACTTTTTCTAAACTCCTTAACAAATTCTAAAATAAGAACATTTTTGAAAATTTCTGAACAATTATTAAAACAGGAACATTGTTTTAAACCCTTGAACAACACTATAAAGCATGAACATTTTTTGAAATTTGTGATTTAAAAAAAACGTGAACATTTTTTGAAACTCCCAAAAAATTGGAAACATGAACATTTTGAAATGGAATTATTTATTGAAATCTCCAATATTTCTGAAAAGTTGGGAACATTTTTGAAAAGGCAACATCTTGGATAAACTTTAAAGCATGAACTTTTTTTATGTTTGAAAAAAAATTAAATTCGGAACATTTTATGAATTTTATTAATTTAAGGATAAAAAAAGAAACAGAAAAAGGAACAAAAAGAATGAAATAAACAGGAAAAGAAATAATATAGAAAACGAAGAAACAAAAATGAAAAACCAAAAAAGCGATAAAACCAGGACAAAAAACCAGTTCAGGAATCTTCTAGAAGGTTCCCAAAACCGGAATAAAAAAAGCAATACAGAAAAATACGAATGCTAGATAATGGGTCGGCCCACTGCATCGCTCTCTCGCGTATCTCGCAGTGAGCATCCTTTCTTCGCCCTTTTCAGTGGAGCACGCTCCTTCGCCTCTTTTATCATGCTTCTCGTTGTCATCGGCCTCCTTCTCCAGCTCTTCCATGAGACGGCTGATGCAAGCATCTTCGTCACACTTGGACGCTATCGGGCACTCCGCGACGTCTGCGGGTGTCATATGCACAGCCACCAACGCCGGATTAATGCGGCCTCAAGCTTGTCGAGGTGGTTCGTCGTGAACACAATGATCCGATCGCCGCCGTGCGCCGACCAGAGCACGTCGATGAAGTCGAGCAAAAAATATAGCAAAGGATGCACATCTTCGGACGGGAACAAAATGACTGAAACAAAAAGTTTTTTCAAGCGCCCAACATATAATCAGCTCCAAACGCTTTTATATTTATTTACGGAGGGAGTAACCAACAAATCATAACGAGTCCATTGAATTTGCAGCTAGCTACTGCCCCTTTCGCCCAAATTTAAGACCCCGCACTGCATTTTGAAGAAGAGAGAAGAAAATTTGGCCTTTCAATTTATCACAGGAACCTTGAAGTTGTACTGAATCTTACAGGACAGGACCGCCACCCAAAAGGGAATGAACAGTGAATGTTACCTACCCGCCTTTGTGCTACAAAACATTTTGAAGGGAGATGTACAAGTCAGCTCCCAAACCAAATACAAAATGAAAGGCGTGTGCCTCCATGTTCAATCAGCGACAGGAATAGACACAGCAGGTGGACATAAAAGGGACTGGTTAGCACACAGAACGGGATGGACATCAGCGAAACTGTCTCCTACTAAGGGTCAGGTCAGATACTGATCTGGTGAACATGGTACTCCGATATTATGCCCGCTGAATTCGCTTCAGATATTGTCAGCTTTCGAGCTTTGTCGATGAGTTGGACACGGAACAAAACTCCAGGGGAACTGCACAGATAGATAACACCAATTATAACACTAACACTTGATAAGTTGTCATCATCACATCGTCACCAGATGTCGCATCTGTAACAAGGTAACATATTATGTGCTACAGGCTGACATTTCCAAAGTGGCACGTTTGATATGCCAAGGACCTGTTGATCCAATCCAGGTTTTCTTTAAGGAAATTGGTTTTACTGTAAATTCAGCTAGTGCTCAAGGTAAAGTAGTTTAACATTGCCTGTCTGCCTTTGGCATTTGCATCTTACAGTTGCAGGACCACTGCCAAAAAGGAACCACCAGACAACATTGCCTATCTGCCTTTGGCCTTTGCACCAGAAAACAATTGAAACAAACATGTAAAAGACCAAATAGAGAACTGAAAACTGAAAGGCAACTGCCTAGCTCCATGTTCATTAAGATGAACAGACACACAGCAGGTGGACATAACATAACAGGGACCAGTTAGCATACAGACAAGGATGGACATCAGTGGAAACTGTCTCCTATTGATGGTCAGATACTGATCCGGTGAACATAGTATGATGATAGCGCGTCCTATAAATTGGCTTTAGATATCGTCAGTCTTGAAAGAATGGATATTGCCTTGATTCTTCTAATTGGCAGCAGACGTCTCCGCGAAGCTCTTCAAGCAGTGAGATACCATGGAGCGCTTTGTCAACGAGGTGAACGTGGAACTAAACTCTACAAGAACTGCATAGATGGATAATGACAATCATCATATTTCTAAAAACTTGGTAAGTTCTCATCGTCAGGACATATCGCATTTGTCACTTACTGAACTGCAGTAACAAGGTAACAACATATTACATGCTGCAAGTTGACATTTCGAAAGTGGCATGCTTAATATAGCACTAGGAGCATGTTGATCTAATCCAGTTTTTGTAATTAAATTGCTTTTACTGTAAAACTAGTTACCGCTTAAGTTAAAATAGTTTCTTTTTAGTTGCCCGCCTAGTGTCTCATCCATGACTTTTGTTAGCACACAGGAGTGTATCCTGCTGTACATACGCATTGCATGAACTAACCTAAATACTATGGCAACCTGCCATACTTGAAGAGCTTGTTCGGGGCAAGAAACAGACCTGATGAGCTCTGAAGTTGATCGAATGGTGACCGAGATTTGAGAAGGGGTGGGCTATTTTACATAAATTATGTCCTCCTCATCTGGCTCATCCCCCTCCCAGTCACCATCTTCTTCTTCTGCCATATCTGAAGCTTCTCCATCCTCTTCTTCACCATTACCTTCTCTCTGCTCCCTTTCCTCCTTTAGTTTGTCCAGTATAGTAAGAATCTGCAGAGGTGAGTCGGTTAGACAAAGATCTTCCTGGTACATATGAGAAAAACATGAAAAATGGTCCATGTAATGATTCTTTGTGTTAACAATATAGTAGATCCTACGGCAGATTAAAATGCCCAGTATGTAGGTATCGACAAAACATATACACTGATTCTTATCCATATAACAAGCAAATGATGATTCTAGTTTTCACCTAAACTGAACTGCAAATACACTACAAAATGTAAACAAACAGAGCAGTTTTAACATGGTCCCTCTTACCCCCTCTTTTCACATGAGAGGTAAGAGTATAAAATAGATCTTAGCAAGCGACTGTCAAGTACCAGCTTGTGAATTGCAAGGGAAGAGAAAAGATCAGTTAAGATAAGTATTTCGCACTACGTTTTACAACAATCGCAGAAGGAAGTATCGAATGGTCATGTAAACGAGTTTAAAGAAACATGGTGTCGAAAACTCTGCTCTGCAGCAGCAACGATGGTAGTAGTAACAAATACTAGCAGGCAGTGAATACTGAATAAGGTCTGACCATGAACTAGTGAAAACTGAAAAATGAAAAATGGGTGAAAGCTCGTGGTGATGGTGCAGCTAGATGAGTACTGTATGTTTATGGCAACAGAAGAACAAACTTGCATTTCTTGACACGCTAATGTCTGGCAAAAACAGAATCAAGCATACCCTGCTTCCGCGCTCCATGGACTCGTCCTCGATGAACCGTATCTCGGGCGTGAGTCGCAGCTTCATCCGCTTCCCAATCTGGCTCCTGACGTACTTGGTCTTGTCCTTGAGCCCGGCCATGGCCACCTTCTTCCCCCTCTCGTCCCCAAACACGGACACATACACCTTACACACCTGCAGACAGACAAGGAACTCAGCATCACCCCCGCAACCCACCGTCCCAGATTGCGGCGCAGCCGCATCGTTTCGAGCAAGCGGCCGGGGTCTACCTGCAGGTCGTTGGAGAGCTCGACGTCGGCGATGGTGGTGAGGGAGGAGAGGTAGCGGTCGGCGCCGAGGGCGGCCTCGGGGAGGACGGCGCGCTGCATCACGGGGTCGCGGGTCAGCATGTCCGCCAGCTCCCGCTGGATCTGCTTCGCCACCATCCGCACCCGCCGCTCCTTGGCCATGCACCGCACCACGCGCAGCGACGTCGGCGACCACGACGACGGCCACGGCAGCCGCCGCACGGAGACGGGCGCCGCGGCGACGAGGGCCCGCGGCAGCGGCGGGGACACCAGCGGCCGGCACGGGAACATCCTCGCGGTGGTGGGGGATTTTGCGCCGCGGTGAGGCCGTCGGCCGTCGCTGTGGGGGAGTGGGAAGGGGATAGTGTTGAGAATCCAACAATATCTCCCGGCTCGATTTAAAAGAAAATTCCCAAAATAATGTGCAAATAGTGTATGGTTATAAAAACCCTTTGTTAAGTCCATTTTCTATTAGAATTGTTTTGTATCCATAGGAAATTATGTATTTACATTATAATGTGGTTAGATTTTAGCTTCTTGTTGGACGAATTACCCATGGTGCTCGTGTCTTGAACAAATGTGTGCCAGTGTAATAGTGTTTCTATACTCTATACATCGCCAATTACGTGTGGTCCATGTCTTCCATGATTAAACTTTGATCGTTTCGGTGTGACGCTCGGAGTAGAACATGGAAAAAGCATTGAGGAGAGAATGGTTTGAGACGCGAGAGCGGTATCAATATCCCATTGCAGGGTTTCTGGGCGGAATGGGATTCATATTGAGCTGCTAATTGATAATAGAGCTACCAAATTACAGCCTGACCATGCCAAACATGTTCTTTCTTTATCAAATGACACCGTGAACAGACCGCGTTTCAAAATGCATGAAGCAAACATATCATTAATTAAGGACGTGTTTGGTTATAAAAAGGTAACGTAAATGCAAACATAACGAAATAACACCGCTAAAGTAAACGTAATGGGTAAAAGTCGACATGTTTGTTTCAACATTGTAACTATAATTCTCTGCCATCTTCCAACATGTTTCAATCACAAGGTAAGATGCAACCAAAAAATCACATAAAAATGGGGGAGAATCAACTAATCGAATCATGAACAAGAATTACTAGAACATGTTCATAATTTGAACAATTCAGAACTGGCCAATTTTACAAATGACCCAAATATGGTGAAGAACTCAAACAAGAAAACATGAAGTATAAGAAATGGATCTACACAATTTAGCAGAGAAGGTACCATGCCAAATCATGTGAGAGGGAGTACATGAAAGTTCAAGGGAAGCTCCATCAGTTGATACTAAAAAGACCATCTCAAACACGGCACTTGCGAGCAAGCGCCAGGGAATAAATCCCAGCCATTTTTGAATTTGTGTGCTTCAATCCCGGTCTGTGGGCTCGCTCCTTCATGTGGATGATGGTGCTTGACTAATGCTTGTTGTTATCCATGTAGCTATTGGGTGAGCCTTTTACTTTAACTAGATGATACCCCGTCGTTGCAGCGGGAACACATGGGAATCAGGTTCAACATATTATTTTGATGTCTTGAATTTGAATATGGGACTAAAGGTTTTAAAATACTCATAATTTATTGTATTTGATATTATAAATTTATAAAATATTTATAGAATACAAGTACCATTTCTACTCTTTCTCATGCATGTTGGAAGAAATAAAAGTAGTGGAGTTGATATGTTGACAGAATTAGTACGTGTAGTTATTTTCATGCTGAGAGAAACAATGGTAGTGAAGTTGATGAGGTGGCATATGTGCATGTTGATATAAATGAAGTAGTGGGGACCAACTACTTAAGTATAAATGAATAGATGATCTAAGTGTGGACTAATTATTTTGTGTGTTTGGTGAGGGACGAACTGTTTGTGCAGATGTAGGGTGAAGAAGAGGTGATAGGGTTGCATCGTTTTCAGATTACGTTGGGCTGTTGGTGTATCAGTTTGTATTGGGTTGTATTTATACCGAGTAAGCGCATACTAGAGCAATGAAACCAAACATAATTTAACACTATATGTTACCATCGCAGTCGGATTAAGTTACGAAATCCTGAACCAAACACATTCTAAGATGCACATCAGTTCATGTAGACTCAATGACAAACAAGACTCAAAATATCTAGCCACCATATGTGACATGTCAAGATACACCAACATACACCATCATATGTTACATGTCAAAAGTTGACATTTTTGGGGTATGTATGCTATATTAAGCCATAACGTGCATTTATAGGCATTCAACGGAATCATTCAAAACTGAATTTCAAATGCATGAAAATTATGAAAAAATGGGTTGAAAATCGTATTTGTGTTCTTTATTCTATGTTTAGGCAGTTCACAAGAAAATAAAAGGAGTTCCATACATCAAGGTGCCAAGACTTGACCCTGAAATGGAGCTCATTGAATGTTTAATACCAAAAATGCAAAAAAGTCTAGAAAATATGAAACCTAGCATGGTGTCATTATATGACATCAATAGGCTGCGTAAAAACTTGACAAGGTTTCACAAAAGTAGTGTTGTACACTGCTTAGAAACCGAACCATATCTCAGGGGGTGTTTGGTTTCCTTCAAGAGTCCACACCAACATACGCCTGGCTTGGATGGTGCCTGGATTCTGCTTGTGAGCTGTTTGCTTCATGTCCTCGTCAAAACAATTCCTGCCTGGCCTGGCCGCTCCCAGGTATGTGATTAGCCTGGTCTACTTAGCAAAAAGAGAAAGAAAGAAAACGATTAGCCTGATCCAGCCGTCTGTCTCCGAGCGCCTGGCGGGCTGCAACAACGGCCTGGAGGGAATTTGTCGAAGGACGCTTCGTTCGGATCGATTTGATCGCTCCAGCGAGCGATCGCGAAGGAGCTTTTCCGCGGCCTGGAAGTAATTAAAGCCTAGGAGTTGTACGGTGTCCTTTTTGAAAGTACTTTAAGCACTCAAGTTACAACGGCCAGGCGATGGACAAGAAACAAACACACAGCCAGCAGGCCTAGCGCCCATCCTCTCAGGCTGTATCCAGGCAGCTTTCTTTCCTAGATTTCAATAGATTATTTCTCAAAGTTGCTTCCTAATGTTCACATCTCTAAAGGTGTTTCGTGTCTTTCCATCTTTGCGCTAGCGAAATATTCATATTCATTTTATATATGAAACTATGAGTATTTCCAACAGATGCGCAACCGCGCGGCGCGCTAAAACTTTTTTACAGCGTCGAAATAGCCTCTTTTTTTGCGTGCAGCATGGCGCTGGCTCCAGTGGCCGCTGCAAAATATGGCACGCGCGAGCAGCTCCAGCGCATGTGGTAAATATGCAGCGCTCGCGCCCAGCACAAACAACATTTCACACTCAAAACAGAACCAAGAAGATCAAACACATGAAAAGTAAATCAACAATAAACAGTTCAATTTATTATAACTCAAACAAATAGTTTATCTTCCAATACAACTAATAGTTCAACAATACACCATCAAACATACAACATCACTAGTTTTGTCGGCCATTTCATGCCCGCTACTCCTTGATTAGATCCTTTTAAAGATCATCATGCGTTTTGACAGGTCGAATGACATGATAGGAGACAACAAATGGGGCCACCCCGCAGCCCTCCTCCGCACTCGCACGGGACATCCCAAGAGCTCATATTAATAATAGTCTAAGGGGGTGTTTGGTTTGTGACTAACGTTGCCAAAAATTGCACACCTAAGGTTAGGCAAGTTCGACCAACTTAGGTGAGTGTTTGGTTCAAGCCAAACTTGGGCCCCACATGGCATACACACAAAAAGTGTGGTAAGCTTTTCTTAGGCTTGCCAACTTGTGGCTCTCATTTTGATAAACTAACCTTAGGCAAATTTGGCAAAAATATGTGGCAAAGTATGGCAATGCTAGTCCTAGAACCAAACGGCCCGTAAATCTTGCCCATGCTCATTCCCCACGTCATGTTATGCATGACCACACAAACGTTCATGATGTACCAAAGGATCTTTTGATCCCAAAATCTAGCCGGCCCTCTCACAATAGTAAATTGGGCTTGCAAACTCCCAAAAGCTCTCTCCACATCTTTCCTAGCCGCTGCCCGACAATTGTGGAAATCAAGATTTTTTTTACCTTTCGGTTTTTTCGACGACGTCACAAACGTTTGCCACTTTGGGTAGATGCCATCTGCAAGATAGTATCCCTAGTTGTATGTATGGCCATTTGCTACAAACTCCACCGGTGTAGTTTTATCATTTGCAATCTTATTCATGAGTGGTGACCGATTAAGAACGTTGATGTCATTCAAAGATCCATGCATTTCAAAAAAAGCATGTCAAATCCAAGTCTCTTGATCAGCCACTACTTCAAGGATTATAGTGGAACCTTTTTTCTGGTTGTGTAATTGTCCATGCCATGCCCTAGGACAGTTCTTTCAACTCCAATGCATGCAATCTATTGAACCAAGCATACCTGGGAACCCGTGAGAGTTGTTCATCTCCAAAAGCCTTGCGGTGTCTTCAGCATTGGGAGCTCTCACATACTCCAGACCAAACACTTGCACAATTCTGACTGTGAAGCGCTTGACACACATGATCGCTTGACTCTCACCCATGGCCAAGTGGTTATCAACTAGATCAGTTGTTATATCGTATGCCAACATATGCAAAGTGGCTGTCACCATTTGAAAAGTGCTATGCCCGAGTTCTTCGGCGGCATTCCTCCTTTGCTAAAAAACCCGATCATGGCTCGTCAGTTTCTCTGCAATGTTTGAACAAATCGATGCTCATCCTAAAACGATGCCGAAAGTAAGACTCATGGTATGTGGGACTCTCCACAAAATAGTGCCTCGTCAATCTGTTGTCGGCATCGATCTTATCCCTCCAAATTTTCTGACGATCGATAACCGAACCATCATGCTTCGGCTTTTTATTGACGTGAATAGCTAGGGTCATTGCAAGGTCCTCCTCCTCTTGAATATCAAATTCTTCATCGAAAGAATCATAGGACGAACTCATCTACTGAAAGTGCTAGTGATCGACTAGAGGGAGGGTGGGGGAGGGGGTGGGGTGAATAGGCGATTTTTAGGAAAGTCTTCAAAACATGGGATTTTCGAAGACAAACGATAGAAATAAACCTATTACCATGCAGCGGAAGGTAGACTACACTAAGCAACCCATAGTCAAGTATTCAATGAAGTGAAAGCACAACAACTAATGGCAGCTAGGCAGTATGGATCAGGTAGGAAGATAGTACGAAGCCAATCAGAACAAGCAGTCACTCAGTGAAGACAAAAGATAATGCAAACAAACAATGACTTCACAAGGATCAACTGTAAATAAAGAGATGGGAAGGATAGAAACAGTGACTCGTTGAAGACAATGATTTGTTGGACCAGTTCCAGTTCCTGTGACAACTGTACGTCTGGTTAGGGAGGCAGAGATTCAACTCAGAAGACCGTGTCTTCACCTTATTCCCCTTGAGCTAAGGACACCCAGT
>NC_053028.1:53910839-53921611 GCF_003073215.2 Triticum urartu | reverse complement strand
TGGGATTGGAAGTAGTTGATGAGGTAGAACCTATTGCCCTGTTATATCAAACCCTTGGGAGTTACTTCTACGTATTGCTTATATTGCTATGCTATGCTCGTAGACGTGGTTTGGGTGAGTGAATCCATGACAGATGTGAGATTGTTAATTAATGGTTCAACTTAAGGTGGCAACTTTAATACACATCTGGGTGGATTGCTTGTCGGGCACCTGGAGAATCCAGTGTTGTCCTAGGATATCCCGGAGTACCCGTGTGATAATCCTAAGGTCCGCCACCCAGGCTCAAAGGGAACTGAGATATTTCATGCTAGAAACTTCCGTGTGCAGCCACAAGCTATTATGGGCTCTAGCATAGTTGAGTAAGTTGCATGACCTCTTCCAGTGGTAGGCTAGCAGATGTAGAGGGATGTAGGTTGGTACTGTCTACCGGGTTAGAGCTAATGCTTCTGAAAGACTGTGTCTCGGTCATCCGTTTCTCAAACACCATGTAGTGCGAGAAATCCAACGGAGGAGATCGAGTCTTGTGGGGAAAAGTGCGCAAACCTCTGTCAGAGTGTACAACTAATCATGGTTAGCCGTGTCCCCGTTATGGACATCTTGAGTATCTAGTACTTGGATTATCATATGTATCTCATCACTCTAAATTAATATTGTTGGGTTGATAATTACTTTTAATTGGGATTGAGTTGGAGGAACCTTCTCAATGATGTTTCAACTACCATGATAGTTAAATAAAATCTATTCCTTTGTTGTAGGGAAAAATTGGCTTTTCGCAAAACTTAACCATAGAGCTTTCCACCAGCCAAATATGCATGTAGTGATAGCATTATTCTGTTCTTGCTCTACTGTGTTATATTGCCAGCATATTCCATGTGCTGACCCGTTTTCGGGCTGCAACATATTATGTTGCAGACTTTTCAGACGAGGAGTAAGGTTCGTTAGGTCATTGCCGTGCAGCTCAGCTATGCCGTTGGAGTTGATGGACTCACTTTATCTTCCAAGCCTTCCGTGTTATCGTATTAGATGGCCTTAAGCCATATTTATTGTAATAAGTTCTCTTTTGAGACATTCGATGTAATAAGTGTGTGATTGCTACTCTGTTATAAATCCTTCGAGTACTATGTGTGTCAGCATTACCGATCCAGGGATGACACTGAAGCACAGAGACTTGACCGTTTGAGGTCGGGTCGCTACAAGATGGTATCAGAGCACACGCTGAGTGTAGGACACGACCACTAAGCTAAAGCCCTAGATCACTACTCTCTTCTCATTTCTGACTCCTCTCCATTTTCTACTCTTTAGGATGGCGGACGCAAGGAACAAGTTTGCACAACCGGATGAAGAAGCACCTTTTGGACGACACTTGAAGGAAGTCACTAAGTACCTGAACATTGGAATACCAAGCTTCACCGGGACTTACAACGCCACTTTACCAGAAGAGGAGCGATGGATGATTCAAGTTCAAGTTCCAGGAAGGACATTCGCGCCAGTCACTAAACCCATAGAGTTTTCCTTTGATGCACCAACCTGGAGTCTAGGAAAGAGTATGGCAGCTCACATCACCATGGGACGCATTGGAGAAGTTTACCATAAGGAGCTTAAGGATACTATCTACCATATTTGTGGGCGCCGAGATGAGCAATGGGAGATGATCAGCACCAGGAAGGATAGATCAATCGCAGCTTTCATCCAGGAGTTAAACCAGCACATTCGTCGCCACGAGAACTAGATGTGCGCAGGCATGATAGATCTGAAGAAGGCGATGACAAGGATCACGGAACTGGAGGAAGACCTCAAAGCTACTCGTGAAGAATATGAGGAGGAAATCGTCGTACTAGTGGAGAAGAATGACGATCTGGAAAGGAAGCTAGGAGTATTCATGGGAGACCCCACGCCAGGAGGAGAAGACGATGAACCCAAAGAGATTCGTTCTGAGGACTACATCATCATCAACGACACCGACTCGGACCCCGACGATAGCGATGATGACTATGAAGATGAAGCTGGAGCAGACATCATGGAGTCTTCGATCGATCAATATTTCTAGTCGACCACCACATAAGTAGTAGTATTCCACCATGTATATAGTATAGTCCGAACACTTTTGTAACGATAGTTAGATCGATTGTATGCCCTTGCTTGATTGATTGAGTGATATGATTGTGTTTGTCTCATGTGCATATGGGTAGTGTTTTTCTCACTAGACCTCATTTTATTCTATTCTCTTCCCTCTAAACCCTCAGATGCCTCCGAGACGTGACCCCGGATTTACTTTCCCACCAGAGCTCACTTAGTTGATCCAGCAGCAGAATACACTGATGCAGTTGTTAGTTCAGAACCAAGGCAACAACAACAACAACAACTCACCACCACCACCAGTTGACAACTTAGCCCGCTTTCTGAGGTTGCAGCCACCGGTGTTTTCCAGTAGCACCGAGCCGATAGTGGCTGATGATTGGCTCCGCAGGATTGGAAGGGAGTTAACCATTGCAGGATGTACATATGCTGAGAAGGTGCGTTTTTCCGCACATCAGTTGGATGGACCAGCAGCCTCATGGTGGGAGAATTACATAGTCACCTACCCTATAGCCACTGTTACATGGGATCAATTTCAGCAAGCATTCCGCACCGCCCATGTCTCAACGGGAGCTATGAGGATGAAGAAGTGTGGGTTTCACAACTTGCGCCAAGGGAACCGTACTGTAGTGCATTACATGGATGAATTTAGTAAGCTGTCTTGTTATGCCCCTGACGATGTGGCCACAGATGCCGCGAAGCAGGAGAAGTTTATGGAAGGGCTGAACGATGAGATGAGCATGCAATTGATGGTGGCAACATTTAACAACTACCAGGAGTTGGTAGACAAGGCTCTTATGATTGAAGGGAAGTAGCAACAAATTGAGAGCCACAAAAGGAAGTATGGACAAGGAAGGTACAACTCAGGAGCCCAGCAGAAGCCTCGTCTAACCCCGAACTCGGGAGGACTTGTTCATAACCATGGAAGCCATAACCACAATAGAGGAAGTTCGCATAACCACAATGGTTTCAAGAATGGGACTGGGAACGGAGTAAGCAACAATCAGAACCGCTCCAATCCAGCTACACCCACCAAGAGAGACCTAAGTCACGTTACTTGCTTCAAGTGCGGGAAGACTGGACACTATGCCACAGAGTGCCCTGAAGCGAAGAATGGAAACGCTAATGGGAGTGCTGGGAAGAAGCCCAATCCATTCAACAAAGGACAAGTGAACCACGTTAACGTGGAGGAGGTTGAAGGGCAGTGATGACCCACAAGTATAGGGGATCTATCAAGTCCTTTCGATAAGTAAGAGTGTCGAACCCAACGAGGAGCAGAAGGAAATGATAAGCGATTTTCATCAAGGTATTCTCTGCAAGCACTGAAATTATAGGTAACAGATAGTTTTGTGATAAGATAAATTTGTAACGAGCAACAAGTAACAAAAGTAAATAAAGTGCAGCAAGGTGTCCCAATCCTTTTTGTAGCAAAGGACAAGCCTGGACAAACTGTTATATAGAGAAAAGCGCTCCCGAGGACACATGGGAATATCGTCAAGCTAGTTTTCATCAACGTTCATATGATTCGCGTTCGGTACTTTGATAATTTGGTATGTGGGTGGACCGGTGCTTGGGTACTGTCCTTACTTGGACAAGCATCCCACTTATGATTAACCTCTATTGCAAGCATCCGCAACTACAACAAAAGTATTAAGGTAAACCTAACCATAGCATGAAACATATGGATCCAAATCAGCCCCTTACGAAGCAACACATAAACTAGGGTTTAAGCTTCTGTCACTCTAGCAACCCATCATCTACTTATTACTTCCCAATGCCTTCCTCTAGGCCCAAATAATGGTGAAGTGTCATGTAGTCGACGTTCACATAACACCACTAGAGGAGAGACAACATACATCTCATCAAAATATCGAACGAAAGACCAAATTCACATGACTACTAATAGCAAGACTTCTCCCATGTCCTCAGGAACAAACGTAACTACTCACAAAGCATATTCATGTTCATAATCAGAGGGGTATTAATATGCATATAGGATCTGAACATATGATCTTCCACCAAATAAACCAACTAGCATCAACTACAAGGAGTAATTAACACTACTAGCAACCCACAGGTACCAATCCCGGACTTGGAGACAAGAATTGGATACAAGAGATGAACTAGGGTTTTGAGAGGAGATGGTGCTGGTGAAGATGTTGATGGAGATTGCCCTCTCCCGATGAGAGGAGCGTTGGTGATGACGATGGCGATGATTTCCCCCTCCGGAGGGAAGTTTCCCCGGCAGAACAGCTCCGCCAGAGCCCTAGATTGGTTCCGCCAAGGTTCCGCCTCGTGGCGGCGGAGTTTCGTCCGAGAAGATGGCTTATTTTTTTCCTCATCGAAAGACTCATATAGCAGAAGATGGTCATCGGAGGGCCACCAGGGGGCCCACGAGGTAGGGGGCGCGCCCAGGGGGTAGGGCGCGCCCCCACCCTCGTGGGCAGGGTGTGGCCCCCCTGGTGAACTTCTTGCGCTCAATATTTATTATATATTCTGAAATTGACTTCCGTGAAGTTTCAGGACTTTTGGAGCTGTGCAGAATAGGTCTCTAATATTTGCTCCTTTTCCAGCCCAGAATCCCAGCTGCCGGCATTCTCCCTCTTTATGTAAACCTTGTAAATAAGAGAGAATAGGCATAAGTATTGTGACATAATGTGTAATACAGCCCATAATGCAATAAATATCAATATAAAAGCATGATGCAAAATGGACGTATCAACTCCCCAAGCTTAGACCTCGCTTGTCCTCAAGCGAAAGCCGAAATCGAAAAATATGTCCACATGTTTAGAGATAGAGGTGTCATAAAATAAAAGGACATGAGGGCATCATGATCATTCTTAAAGACAATATAACGTATCAACTCCCCCAAGCTTAGACCTCGCTTGTCCTCAAGCGAAAGCCGAAATCGAAAAATATGTCCACATGTTTAGAGATAGAGGTGTCGATAAAAATAAAATACGGACATGAGGGCATCATGATCATTCTTAGAACAACAACTTATATAATTCTTGTCATATGTTTCTTATGCTAGAGTAATAATTCAATCACAATTTCAAGTATGAATCGTAAACTTCATTGAAAACTAACAAACTATAATCTCAGTCATTGGAGCAATTGCAATTTATCATAACATAGGAAAGAGTCAATATATAAGAGCTTTTCAGCAAGTCCACATACTCAACTATCATATAGTCTTTCACAATTGCTGACACTCACGCAATACTTATGGGTATGGAGTTTTAATCGGACACAGAGAAAGATAGGGGCTTATAGTTTTGCCTCCCAATGTTTTACCTCAAGGGTAATGTCAACAATAATAGTTCATGAAAACTCACATCCAATTAGCCATATATACCAGGATCTTTCCAACATACTGTGCTTGCCAAAGGATAAAATGTAAAAGGAAGGGTGAAGATCACCATGACTCTTATGCAAGGTAGGAGATAAAAGTAAAAGATAGGCCCTTCGCAGAGGGAAGCAGAGGTTGTCATGCGCTTTTATGGTTGGATGCACAAAATCTTAATGCGAAAGAACGTCACTTTATATTGCCACTTGTGATATGGACCTTTATTATGCAGTCGTCGCTTTTATTTCTTCCATATCACACGATCGTATAAAGCTTATTTTCTCCCACACCTAATAAGTCATGCATATTTAGAGAGCATTTTTTATTGCTTGCACCGATGACAACTTACTTGGAGGATCTTTACTCAATCCATAGGTAGGTACAGTGGACTCTCATGGCAAGACTGGTTTAAGGGTATTTGGAAGCACAAGTAGTATCTCTACTTGGTGCGATGAATTTGGCTAGCATGAGGGGGAAAGGCAAGCTCAACCATGTTGGATGATCCATGACAATATAATTTATCTCAGATGTAAGAAAACATAACCCATTATGTTGTCTTCCTTGTCCAACGTCAACTCTTTAGCATGTCATATTTTAATGAGTGCTCACAATCATAAAAGATGTCCAAGATAGTATATTTATATGTGAAGACCTCTCTTTCTTTATTACTTCCTATTGATTGCAACGATGACCAAAACTATGTTTGTCAACCCTCAACAACTTTTATTCATCATACTTTTTCTATGTGAGCTCATTACTCTCCTTAAGATTCACATGATCTCTTTGTTTCTTTTTATTTCTTTCTCTTTTCTTTTATTCACTTAGGATCATGGAAAAATAATCAGCCCTTGACTCAACACTAATCTTTATTATATAGCTCACAGACTCGATTACATAGAAGGATTATAAAAGCAAAACTCACTACTAGATCAAATAAAACTTATTCTACATAAGATGTTCATGCGTAATAGGAATAACGACTTGCATGTCGATGAGTATGACAACCGGCAGGAGCCATAGGAGTTGTCTTTATTTTTTGATGACCTGCGTGTCATTGAGAAACGCCATGTAAATTACTTTACTTTATTGCTAAATGCGTTAGCCATAGTAGTAGAAGTAATAGTTGGCGAGCAACCTTCATGGAGACACGATGATGGAGATCATGATGATGGAGATCATGGTGTCATGCCGGTGACAAGATGATCATGGAGCCCCAAGATGGAGATCAAAGGAGCTATATGATATTGGCCATATATGTCACTATTATTATTTGATTGCATGTGATGTTTATCATGTTTTTGCATCTTGTTTACTTAGAACGGGGTAGTAAATAAGATGATCCCTCATAAAATAATTTCAAGAAAGTGTTCCCCCTAACTTGTGCGCCGTTGCGACAGTTCGTTGTTTCGAAGCACACGTGATGATCGGGTGTGATAGATTCCAACGTTTCACATACAACGGGTGTAAGCCAAGATTTTTACACACGCAAACACTAGGTTGACTTGACGAGCCTAGCATGTACAGACATGGCCTCGGAACACAGAAGACCGAAAGGTCGAGCATGAGTCGTATAGAAGATACGATCAACATGAAGATGTTCACCGATGTTGACTAGTCCGTCTCACGTGATGATCGGACACGGCCTAGTTAACTCGGATCATGTTATACTTAGATGACTGGAGGGATGTCTATCTAAGTGGGAGTTCATTTATAATTTGATTAGATGAACTTAATTATCATGAACTTAGTCTAAAATCTTTACAATATGTCTTGTAGATCAAATGGCCCACGTTGTCCTCAACTTCAACGCGTTCCTAGAGAAAACCAAGCTGAAAGACGATGGCAGCAACTATACGGACTGGGTCCGGAACCTGAGGATCATCCTCATAGCTGCCAAGAAAGATTATGTCCTAGAAGCACCGCTAGGTGACGCACCCGTCCCACAGAACCAAGACGTTATGAACGCTTGGCAGACACGTGCTGATGATTACTCCCTCGTTCAGTGCGGCATGCTTTACAGCTTAGAACCGGGGCTCCAAAAGCGTTTTGAGCGACACGGAGCATATGAGATGTTCGAAGAGCTGAAAATGGTTTTCCAAGCTCATGCCCGGGTCGAGAGATATGAAGTCTCCGACAAGTTCTTCAGCTGTAAGATGGAGGAAAATAGTTCTGTCAGTGAGCTCATACTCAAAATGTCTGGGTTGCATAACCGCTTGACTCAGCTGGGATTTAATCTCCCGGATGACGCGGTCATTGACAGAATCCTTCAGTCGCTTCCACCGAAATACAAGAGCTTTGTGATGAACTTCAATATGCAGGGGATGGAAAGGCCCATTCCTGAAGTATTTGCAATGCTGAAATCAACAGAGGTAGAAGTCAAAAAGGAACATCAAGTGTTGATGGTGAATAAAACCACTAAGTTCAAGAAAGGCAAGGGTAAGAAGAACTTCAAGAAGGACGGCAAGGGAGTTGCCGCACCCGGTAAGCAAGATGCCGGGAAGAAGCCAAAGAATGGACCCAAGCCCGAGACTGAGTGTTTTTATTGCAAGAGAAGTGGTCACTAGAAGTGGAACTGCCCCAAATACTTAGCAGGCAAGAAGGCCGGCATCACGAAAGGTATATGTGATATACATGTAATTGATGTGTACCTTACCAGTACTCGTAGTAGCTCCTGGGTATTTGATACCGGTGCGGTTGCTCACATTTGTAACTCAAAACAGGAGCTGCGGAATAAGCGGAGACTGGCGAAGGACGGAGGTGACGATGCGTGTCGGGAATGGTTCCAAGGTCGATGTGATCGCCGTCGGCACGCTACCTCTACATTTACCTATGGGATTAGTTTTGAACCTCAATAATTGTTATTTAGTGCCAGCTTTGAGCATGAACATTGTATCGGGATCTCGTTTAATTCGAGATGGCTACTCATTTAAATCCGAGAATAATGGTTGTTCTATTTATATGAGAGATATGTTTTATGGTCATGCTCCGATGGTGAATGGTTTATTCTTAATGAATCTCGAGCGTACTGCTACACATATTCATAGTGTGAATACCAAAGGATGTAAGGTTGATAATGATAGTCCCACATACTTGTGGCACTGCCGCCTTGGTCACATAGGTGTCAAACGCATGAAGAAACTCCATGCAGATGGACCTTTGGAGTCTCTTGATTATGAATCATTTGACACGTGCGAACCAAGGCTCATGGGCAAAATGACCAAGACTCCATTCTCCGGAACAATGGAGCGAGCAACCAACTTATTGGAAATCATACATACTGATGTGTGCGGTCCAATGAGTGTTGAGGCTCGCGGTGGCTATCGTTATGTTCTCACCCTCACTGATGACTTGAGTAGATATGGGTATGTCTACTTAATGAAACACAAGTCTGAAACCTTTGAAAAGTTCAAGGAATTTCAGAGTGAGGTTGAGAATCAACGTGACAGGAAAATCAAGTTCTTGCGATCAGATCGTGGGGGAGAATACTTGAGTCACGAATTTGGCACACACTTAAGAAAATGTGGAATAGTTTCACAACTCACGCCGCCTGGAACACCTCAGCGTAATGGTGTGTCCGAACGTCGTAATCGCACTCTATTAGATATGGTGCGATCTATGATGTCTCTTACCGATTTACCGCTGTCATTTTGGGGCTATGCTTTAGAGACTGCCGCATTCACTTTAAATAGGGCTCCGTCGAAATCCGTTGAGACGACACCGTATGAATTATGGTTTGGGAAGAAACCTAAGCTGTCGTTTCTAAAAGTTTGGGGATGCGATGCTTATGTCAAGAAACTTCAACCTGAAAAGCTCGAACCCAAGTCGGAAAAATGCGTCTTCATAGGATACCCTAAAGAAACTATTGGGTATACCTTCTACCTCAGATCCGAAGGCAAGATCTTTGTTGCCAAGAATGGATCCTTTCTAGAGAAGGAGTTTCTCTCGAAAGAAGTAAGTGGGAGGAAAGTAGAACTTGATGAAGTATTACCTCTTGAACCGGAAAGTTGGCGCAACTCAGAAAATGTTCCTGTGGTGCCTGCACCAATTAGAGAGGAAGTTAATGATGATGATCAAGATACTTCTGATCAAGCTCCTACTGAACTTCGAAGGTCCACAAGGACACGTTCCGCACCAGAGTGGTACGGCAACCCTGTCTTGGAAATCATGTTGTTAGACAACGGTGAACCTTCGAACTATGAAGAAGCGATGGCGGGCCCGGATTCCGACAAATGGCTGGAAGCCATGAAATCCGAGATAGGATCCATGTATGAAAACGAAGTATGGACTTTGACTGACTTGCCCGATGATCGGCGAGCCATAGAAAATAAATGGATCTTTAAGAAGAAGACAGACGCGGATGGTAATGTGACCATCTATAAAGCTAGGCTTGTCGCTAAAGGGTTATCGACAAGTTCAAGGGGTTGACTACGATGAGACTTTGTCACCCATAGCGAAGCTGAAGTCCGTTCCCGAATTCATGTTAGCAATTGCCGCATTCTATGATTATGAGATATGGCAAATGGACGTCAAAACGACATTCCTTAATGGTTTCCTTAAGGAAGAATTGTATATGATGCAGCCGGAAGGTTTTGTCGATCCTAAGAATGCTGACAAGGTGTGCAAGCTCCAACGCTCGATTTATGGGCTGGTGCAAGCATCTCGGAGTTGGAACATTCGTTTTGATGAGATGATCAAAGCGTTTGGGTTTATGCAGACTTATGGAGAAGCCTGCATTTACAAGAAAGTGAGTGGGAGCTCTGTAGCATTTCTCATATTGTATGTGGATGACATACTGTTGATGGGAAATGATATAGAATTCTTGGAAAGCATAAAGGCCTATTTGAACAAGTGTTTTTCAATGAAGGACCTTGGAGAAGCTGCTTATATATTAGGCATCAAGATCTATAGAGATAGATCGAGACGCCTCATTGGTCTTTCACAGAGTACGTACCTTGACAAGATATTGAAGAAGTTCAAAATGGATCAGTCAAAGAAGGGGTTCTTGCCTGTATTGCAAGGTACGAGATTGAGCGGCTCAATGCCCGACCACGGCAGAAGATAGAGAAAAGATGAGTGTCGTCCCCTATGCCTCGGCCATAGGGTCTATCATGTATGCTATGCTGTGTACCAGAACCTGATTGTAACCTTGCCGTAAAGTTTGGTAGGAAGTACCAAAAGTTAATCCCGACATGGAACACTGGACAGCGGTCAATAATATCCTGAAGTACCTGAAAAGGACTAAGGACATGTTTCTCGTGTATGGAGGTTACGAAGAGCTCGTCGTAAAGGGTTTTGTCGATGCTAGCTTCGACACAGATCTGGATGACTCTAAGTCACAAACTGGATA
>NC_053028.1:53882798-53909839 GCF_003073215.2 Triticum urartu | reverse complement strand
TGTCTTCGAGTTATTCGCTGTTATTGCCTTGTCTTTTGCTGTGTGTTGCATTTTTCCATGTCATCATGTGCATTACACTCTGTCCTCGCCAAGACCCTCTTCGGAATGTCGTCCTACACCCCGTCACCCTCTTCGACCGATCACCAGAGTTAGCTGGGCGGGAGCCTCCCCAACGAGCCTCCCTGCCATCGCTGTCGCCAAGACCCGTCGAGCCAAGACGAGCTCGAGCCCGGCGTCGTCCACGTCGCAGGCGGCCTTCTTCTTCCTCTGGAGCGACCCCTCGCACGACCTCCCCGAGTCGGATCGCCATGTCCAGCGCCCGGTCGCCTCCCCTGCTTCCTCTGCTTCATGGTCCGAGCACCAACACCCGATCAGATCCTCGCCATGCCTCGGATCGGCCTCCTTGCACCCGTTCGAGCTCACCTACCGCACCCCCTCGGTGAGCCGCGTCGAATCCCCTCCTTTGTCGCTTCTTTGCATGCATGTAGTCACCGATCCCGTTGTGTCCGAGCTGCTGTTGCCATGCTATCGCCATGCTATCGCCATGGCTGTTTTGAGCAAGTCGATGCCTTGCTTGTCGCTCCCCCGCATGCCTTAGCACTAGCACACCTTGCCAGACGCCGCTTCTGTCCACACTCACACAGCTGCCCCACTCATGCTTTGCCCCGCGCTCACGCACATCGCCGCTATAGCTACAGCCATGCTGCGCGGCCGAGATATGCTCGTTCTCAAGCCCCTGCTGCACCCACGCACACACGCACCTTCACTCCAGCAGCTGCTCTGCTTGCACCCGCCGCACTTGCATCCAAACCCGCACCCCCGCTGGTGTTCTGCTGCACCCACAGCCGCCACTTTGCTTGTCGTCGTCGCCGGCAAGTTGCAGCGCATTCATGGTGTTTCCAAGACCGGGCGTTTACCTGTTCAAAAGGATCTATGGCCCTCTAGTAATCAGAAACAGCCAGTTAGGCCAGCTGGTCAGCGCTTCGCTCCTCTACGCAGGAGGTCAGGGGATCGAGTCCCAGCCGTCCCCATTTTAGCTTTGTTTTCCTTTTTTGCACTCTCAACCGCCGGGCCAAATCTCCTCGTGGCCCGCTGCACTGTGTTGGAATCCGGCCCACGTATGTTTTTTTCCTTATCTGGTTTTAGTATTTTTTCCAGTGCATGCATAATTACAGGAATGCCACTCTTTTGTATTGTTAATAACTAAATATGCTTGCATCCAAATTAAACAAACTATATATGTAAAATGCTTAGAATTTCATGTAGATTAATAATTTCCAACTTTCATCCATGTTTGAAATGTTTAAATTGCCGTTTGTTTTAATTTGCTTAAATAACATGCTAAAATGATTTATTTCATAACTAAATAACCGTATCTCCTTTTGAAATAATCTTTATATGTAAATGGGGTGGAAAAATGCCTAGTTTATCATGGTGTACTTACTTTGCATGTTTAACAACTCTAAAATTATGTTTAGGGCAGAATAGTACCAAATCCATAAATTGCATATGGGGATTTACCGGAATTGTTGTTCGTTGTTTCCGGCCTCATTTAAACTTGCCTAGATAGGTAATTTTCTTTTGCTTCACCCCTTGCCATTCTAAAAAATATTTAATGTTCTTGAGTACATAAACAAGATCGAACTAAATAACATGAACGTGGTGTTTCGTCTTGCATATTGAGCTCCACTTAACTTGTAGTTTTGCTTGTGCACTTTGCGTTGCCATGCCATTCATCTTTAAACCGGACATGCATCATACTTGGTTGCGCATCATGCCATGTTTGTGTCATGGTTGTTTACCATGTTGTTTGCTTCTTTCCAGTGTTGCGTCTTCGGGTTAGTTCCGATAACGTCGCGTTTGTGAGGATTCGTTCGACTTTGTCCATTTGTCTTCTTCATGGACTCGTTCTTCTTCCTTGCGGGATCTCAGGCAAGATGACCATACCCTCGAAATCAGTTCTATCTTTGCTTGCTAGTTGCTCGCTCTATTGCTATGCTGCGATACCTACCACTTGCTATATCATGCCTCCCATTTTGCCATGTCAGCCTCTAACCCACCTTTCCTAGCAAACCGTTGTTTGGCTATGTTACTGCTTTGCTCAGCCCCTCTTATAGCATTGCTAGTTGGAGGTGAAGCTGAAGTTTGTTCCATGTTGGAACATGGATCTGTTGGGATATCACAATATCTCTTATGTAATTAATGCATCTATATACTTGGTAAAGGGTGGAAGGCTCGGCCTTATGCCTGGTATTTTGTTCCACTCTTGTCGCCCTAGTTTTCGTCATACGGGTGTTATGTTCCTTGATTTTGCGTTCCTTACATGGTTGGGTGTTATGGGGACCCCTTGACAGTTCTCCTTGAATAAAACCACTCAAGCAAGGCCCAACCTTGGTTTTACATTTGCCTAACAACCTAAACTTTTCCCTTGGGAGTAATTAACCCAAGGGTCATCTTATTTTAACCCCCCCCGGGCTAGTGCTTATCTAAGTGTTCGTCTGAACCGAGTAGACTGCGGGGCCACCTCGGGGAAACTTGAGGTTTGGTTTTACTCGTAGGATGTCTCATCTGGTGTGCCTTGAGAATGAGATATGTGCAGCTCCTATCGGGATTTGACGGCACATTCAGGCAGCTTTGCTGGTCTTGTTTTACCATTGTCGAAATGTCTTCTAACCGGGATTCCGGGCCTGATCGGGTCTTCCTGGGAGAAGGAATATCCTTCGTTGACCGTGAGAGCTTGTGATGGGCTAAGTTGGGACACCCCTGCAGGGTTTTGAACTTTCGAAAGCCGTTCCCACGGTTATGGGAAGATGGGAATTTATTAATATCCGGTTGTAGAGAACTTGACACTTAACTTAATTAAAATGCATCAACCGCGTGTGTAGCCGTGATGGTCTCTTTCCGGCGGAGTCCGGGAGGTGAACACGGTTCTTGTGTTATGCTTGAACATGAGTAGTTTCAGGATCACTTCTAGTTCACGACCGTGCGTTGCTTCTCTTCTCACTCTTATTTGCGTGTGTTAGCCACTATATATGCTAGTGCTTGCTGCAACTCCACCTCATAACCTTTTCCTACCCATAAGCTTAAATAGTCTTGATCTCGCGGTTGTGAGATTGCTAAGTCCTCGTGGCTCACAGATACTTCCAAACAGTTGCAGGTGCCGATGATACTAGTGTAGGTGACGCAACCCAGCTCAAGTGGGAGCTCGATGAAGATCTTGATCGTTGTTTTATTTCGTTTCCTATTGATCAGTAGTGGAGCCCAGTTGGGACGATGGGGGACCTAGCATTTGGGGTTATCTTCTTTTATTTTGGTTCCGTAGATGGACCTTGATTGTATTTTGGTCGATGTATGTTTAACTTGTATTTGTGTGAAGTGGCGATTGTAAGCCAACTCTTTATCCCTTTCTTATTCAGTACATGGGATGTGTAAAGATTACCCCTCTTGCGACAAGCCTACCATGCGGCTATGCCTCTAAGTCGTGCCCCGACATGTGGGAGATATAGCCGCATTGTGGGTGTTACATCTATGATGATACCGGGTTTTGTCACAATTATCGTCATAGAAGTGTCATAAGCATGACGGAATTTTTTTTCGTTCGTCCCAAAATGTCACGGATGTGTCTTTTTTTGTAGTGCATCTCAAGGTTTTAAGTTTGCAAGAAACAAAGTATCGCAATAAGCAAGATTACATTATGTAGACATGAAGAAGTTAGTCAACATGACAAAACCCCATCATTTTATCCTTAGTGGTAACAATAAAATACGTGTATCTTGAAGAAGTCAGACCATGTATGCAGATAGCACTCGGTTTTCTTGAATTTCTGGTAGTATCATTCTGAGCTCAGAGCACAAAGCATCGAAAGATGAAGAAGAGTCATATGGAGATATGATCGGCAATAGTTTGCCCATCGGTCAAAATTCTGGTCAATGGCTAAGAATAAGATCAGGAACTTGAATCACTTACTATCGATTATGAGAGATATTTATTTGAGTGGGAGTGCACTTTATATTAAATTTTGTTTAATCACTAGGGCAATCTTAATTATGAAAGTGTCTAAGTTGAATCTTGTGTTTATTGTTATAGATCAATGGCTTGCAATTTTTTATATTTAGCACCTCTGTTTGAAAAAGAAAAGTTGGCTGCAAATGGTGGAAACTATGAGGATTGGATCCACACTCTCAGATTTGTTCTCAGGAGTGCTAAGAAAGAATGTGTGATGGATCAACCACTTGGTGATTTCCCGATGCCGAGAGCGTCTCAAGCTATCATCAATGTGTTTACATCTTGCAAGAATGATTTCAATATCATCAAAACTATTATGCTATCATGCATGGATCAAGTGTTACAGAAACGTTATCAAATCAGTACCGTCAAAATTGTTGTGGCAGTTGAAGTTCTATACCACAAAGAGCCCGCTGAAGTTCATGTGATCATTGAAGCAACGGAAAGTGCAAGATAGCTAAGGTTGATGAGCAAGGTGTCAAGCTTGCAGAAAATTATAATAGTATTAATGCAATGGAAATAGATTTTCCAAAGACTCCAAAAAATGATTTGATCCTTCCTTCGCTGTATGAAGCAATGCTCAAAACCAATGAAATCGGGATTCAGAACCAACCAAAGTTGATGGTGAACAAAACATAAAGTTTCAAAAAGAAAAGCAACACCAAAAGTAACAAGGGTGGAGCTTCTTGCGAGACTATATTTTTCTGTTGTAAAGAGAAATGACACCGGAAAAGAAATTGCTTGAAGTATCTGGCAGATAAGAACAACACATCTTGTGCTAAAGGTATAAAAGTTATACAAGTTAATGTTATTGATATTCTACTCACCAAAAATTCCAGGTCATGGGTATTTGATACCTGATCTATTGCTAACATTTGCTACACGATGTAGGGTCTGCAGAATGTTCAGAAGCTGAGAAGAAATGAAGTTGTGATGCATGTCGAGAATGGTGATGGGATCGTTGCTCAAGCCGTCGGTGTCATGTCTTCGAGTTTACCTTAAGGATTTGTTTTAAAACTAAGTAATTGTTATTTTGTTCGAAAGTTATGTAAAAACATTATCTCTAGATCATGTTTGATAAATGACAGTTATTCTTATAAGCCATAGAACAATGGTTGTTCAATATATTATAAGGATAAGTTTTATGGATTTGCACCCATGATTGGTTGATTATTCATATTAGATCTTGAACATGAAAAGGACATCTCTAACATGAATGCAAAACGTCTTAAGATGATTGATAATACCACGTACATGTGGCACTGTCGTCTTGGTCACATCGGAAAGAAACGTATGTAGAGGCTTCATAAAGATAGATTGTTAACATAATTTGGTTTTGAATCATTTGATACATGCGAAGCTTGTTTGATGGGTAAAATGACTAAAACACCTTCATTTGTCATCCAAAACGGGCGCTCAAATTATTGGATATAATACATACTGATGTATGTGGTCCAATGAGTATTCCGGCGCGTAGGGGATACTTATACTTCGTAACCTTCACTGGTGATTTAAGTAGATATGGATATATTCACTTGATGAAACATAAGTTTGAAACATTTGAAAATTTCAAAGAATTTCATAACGAAGTTGGGAATCATTGTGGCAAAAAGATTAAGTTTCTATGATCTGATTGTGGAGTAGAATATTTGAGTCATTAATACGTCTCCAACGTATCTATAATTTCTTATTGTTCCATGCTATTATAGTATCAATCTTGGATGTTTTATGTGCATTTACAAGCAATTATATATCATTTTTGGAACTAATCTATTAACTTAGTGCCAAGTGCCAATTGCTGTTTTTTTTTGCCTGTTTTGGTTTTTTAGAATATTAGTACCACACGAAGTCCAAATGCCACAAAACTTTTTGGTGATTTTTTCTGAACGTAGGAGATCCTGGAAGCTTCGGGAGAGGACGCGAAGATAGAGCAGTGGCCCATGGGGCACCAAGGTGCGCACTGTAGGCTGGTGGGGCCCACGTGCTCCGTTTGACCTAACTCCGCCTCTATAAATTCTCTAAAATCAGGAAACCAACAAAGAGCCAGCCGAAATACTTTTTTCGCCGCCACAAGTTCCTCTTCTCATGAGATCCCATTTGGAGGCCTTTTCTGGCACTCTGTTGGAGGGGGAATCAATCATAGAGGGGCTCTACATCAACCTTGCTGCCCTTTCGATGATGTGTGAGTAGTGTACCATAGACCAGTGGGTCCATAAATAGTAGCTAGATGGCTCTCTCTCTCTATCTCTCTCTCTTTGATCTTCAATACAATGTTCTCCTTGATGTTTTTGGAGTTCTATTCAATATAATCACTTTTTGTGGTGTGTTTGTTGGGATCCGATGAATGCGAGTTTATGATCAGATTATCCATGAATGTTATTTGAGTTTTCTCTGAACTCTTTTATGCATGACTATCATAGCTTCATATTTCACATCGATCGTTAATTTAGTTTGGTCAACTAGATTGATTTTTCTTGCAATGGGAGAGGTGCTTTGTCATGGGTTCGATCTTGTGGTGCTCAATCCCAGTGATAGAAAGGGACATCACACCTATTTGTATCGTTGCCATAAGGATAGAAAGATGGGGTTTATTCATGCGTGAGTTTACTTTGTCTACACCATGTCCTCTTGCTTTAAGGCGTAATTTCGTTCTTTATGAACTCAATACTCTAGATGCATGCAAGATAGTGGTTGATGTGTGGAGTAATAGTAGTAGATGCAGGCAGGAGTTGGTCTACTTGTCTCGGATGTGATGCCTATATACATTATCATTGCCTTGTATCTCATCATGATTATTTGTTTTTCTACCAATTGCTCAATAGTAGTTTGTTCACCCACCGTTTGCTATTTTCAGGAGAGAAGCCTCTAGTGAAAACTATGGCCCCAGGTCTACTTTCATCTTATATTAAAAATCCTAAAAATTATCTTGCTGCAATTTTACTTTATTTATTTTATTTTGTGTTTTTTTTCAATCTATCTATCAATCACTACACCGTTTAATCTTGCAAGTAACCGCCGAGGGACTAACAACCCCTTGTTCGCATTGGGCTGCAAGGATTTGTTATTTTTTGTGCAGGTGCTACTAATGATGTGTTGTGTGGTTCTCCTACTGGATTGATAAGCTTGGTTCTTAACTGAGGGAAATACTTATCTCTACTGTATTGCATCATCCTCTCCTCTTTGGGGAAATCCCAATGAAGTTCACAAGTAGCAGTCATGAGTTTAGCAAACATCTAAGTGATTGTGGAATTGTCTCACAACTTACTCCTCCAGGAACTCCATGAAGAAATGGAGTGTCTGAAAGGCATAGCCAAACATTGTTGGACGTGGTAAGGTCGATGATGTCATTTACTAATCTGCCTTTATCATTTCGAGGATATGCACTTCAAATAGCAACATATACACTAAACAGACCATCGTCTAAGTCTGTAGAAACGACACCATGTGAGTTATGGAATGGAAAGAAACCCAATTTGTTGCATCTCAAGATTTGGGGTTGCGAGACTTATGTAAAACGTTCAGATCCAAATAAGCTCAATCCCAAGGTAGAGAAGTGCTACTTTGTAGGTTATCCCAAAGAAACAATTGGGCATTCCTTCTGCTAAAAGTTTGAAGACAAAGTCGGAGGATAGTACTTCTTGACGAGATTATTGGATCTCCAAAAGTGAATAGGACTAATGAAACAGAATTTTTTCCAGAAGTTGTCCATACAACTTAACCAGAAGTTAGTAGACAAGTTGTAGAAACTCCAGTTAAGACTGTAAATAAACTGTGTAGGCCAGGAAGAGTTAATGAACCTCTTGAATGGTTTCATAATGAAATATTCATCTTAGAGGAAGATGAGCTTGAGCACTACAAGGAAGCGGTGGCGGTGCCTAGCTCAAAAGAATGTCTCATAGCCATGCAATCCAAAATGGAGTCCATGTACGGGAATCAAATTTGGGACTTGATGATCCTCCAGAGGGTGTAATCCCCATACAATAAATGGATGTTCAAGAGAAAAACAAATGCAGATGGTAATCCCACCATCTACAAAGCAAGTCTAGTTGTGAAAGGGTTTTTGAAAGTCGAGGGAGCTGATTATGACAAGACTGTCTCCTCGGTACCAATGCTAAAGTCTATATGGATTATGATGGCTATAACTGCATATTTTGACTACGAGATATGGCAGATGGATGTCAAAACTGCTTTCCTAAATGGAAATCTAAAAGAGGATGCATACGTGATACAACCAAAAGGTTTTGTTGATCCAAAGAATGCCGGAAATATGTGCAATCTTCAAAGGTCAATCTATGATTGAAACAAGCATCAAGGAGCTGGAATCAATGTTTTGATGAAGTGGTAAAAGAGTTTGGCTTCATTAAAATGATGAAGAAGCTTGTGTACATAAGAAGTTTAGTGGGAGTTCTGTAGCATTTCTGATATTATATGTAGATGACATATTGTTGATTGGGAATGATACAAAGTATCTTGGCATAATAAAAGAATTTTTGAAGTGTGTGTTTTCAATGAAAGACTTAGGTCAAGTTGCATATATATTGGGCATAAAGATCCATAGAGATAGATCAAGACTTCTAATAGCACTAAGTCAAAGCACATACATTGACAATGTAAAGAGGTTTAAAATGGAGAATGTTAAGAAAGGTTTTCTCCCAATGTCAGGTGGCATAGCACTTAGCAAAAATCAGTGTCCCAAGACACATGATGAGCGAGTACAAATGAGTGGATTACTATATGCTTCTATTATTGGCTCCATATGTATGCTATGATATGTACATGACCAGATGTTTCTTATGCACTAAGTGTTAGTAGCAGATACCAGAGTGATTCAGGAGTGGCCCACTTGGTAATAGTTAAGTATATTCTTAAGTACCTCAGAAGAACAAAGGACATGCTCCTTGTTTATGGAGGAGATGAAGAACTCATTGTATATGGTTACACTGGTGCTAGCTTCATGATTGATACAGATGACTATAAATCTGAATCAGGTTATGCTTTCACACTTAAGGGTGGTGCGGTTGTTTGGAAGAGTTTCAAACAAAATAATTATGGATTCTACGACAAAAGCAAAGTATATTGCGGCTTCAGAAGCTTCAGTGGAGGCGTTCTGGATCAAGAAGTTTCTTGAAGAAGTTGGTGTGGTCCCAAGTGTGATGAATCCAATGACTCTCTATTGTGATAATACTGGAGCCGTTGCTCAAGAAAGGAACCAAGATCACACATGAAGACCAAACACATTGAACGCAAGTATAACATTGTCCGATAATGTATTGAGAATAGTCATGTAAAGATTCTCAAGATTCGCATGGATTTGAATGTGCCATACCCAATGATGAAGTATTTACCACGAGAAAAGAATAAGCAACACCGAATATCCATATGTGTTAAAGAGACTATGTAAATTAGATTATTGACTCTAGTGCAAGTGGAAGACTGTTCGAAATATGCCCTAGAGGCAATAATATTTGTATTATAATATTTCCGTATTCATAATTAAAGAGTTTGTATTGTATGCTATAACTCCTATGATCCTCGAATATGCAATTCATTGGAAAACTCATATGCATGTGTGGAATGATAAATGGTTAAATAAAAGGTTCCTATGTTGGGGAACGTAGCATGCAATTTCAAAAAAAATCCTACGATCACGCAAGATATATCTAGGAGATGCATTGCAACGAGAGGGGGCATTGTGTGTCCACGTACCCTCATAGACCCAAAGCGGAAGCATTTGACAAGGCGGTTGATGTAGTTGAACATCTTCTCGTTCCGACCGATCAAGCACCAAACGAACGGCACCTCCGAGTACTGCACACGTTTAGCTTGATGACATCTCTCGAACTCTTGATCCAGCAAAGTGTCGAGGGAGAGTTTCGTCACCACGACGGCGTGGTGACGGTGATGGTGAAGTGATCCGCTCAGGGCTTCGCCTAAGCACTACGTGAATATGACCGGAGGCATAAACTGTGGAGGGGGGTGCCGTACATGGATAACAACTATTGATGTGCATTCTAGCGGTGCCCCCCACCCACATATACAGGTTGGAGGGGAAGAGAGGCAGCCAAGGGGGCGCCCCAAGTAGGAGGAATCCTACTTGGGGTCCTCCCAATTCGGCCTCCCCCTTTCCTATTCCTATTTGGGGTAGGAAGGGAAGAGGGGGAAGGGGGAATCCTATTACCTTTTTCCTTTCCTTCTTCCCTTATCCTTCTCCAATTTGGCCAGCCCAAATGGGGGGGGGGCAGCCCCTTTGTGGCTGGTGTGTTTCCCCTCTTGGCCCATAAGGCCGAAATCTTTTGCCGGGGGTGCCCGGAACCCCTTCCGGTGACCCAATAAGTACCCGATGCATCCCGAAACACTTCCGGTGTCCAAATAACATCATCCTATATATCAATATTTACCTCTCTACCATTTCGAGAATCCTCGTCATGTCCATGATCTCATCTGGGACTCCAAACAACATTCGGTCACCAAATCACATAACTCATATAATACAAAATCGTCATCGAACGTTAAGCGTGCGGACCCTACGGGTTCAAGAACTATGTAGACATGACCAAGACACCTCTCCGATCAATAACCAATAGCGGAACTTGGATCCTACATATTCTATGAAGATCTTTATCGGTCGAACCATAATGACAACATACGTTATTCCCTTTATCATCGGTATGTTACTTGCCCGAGATTCAATCGTCGGTATCTTCATACCTAATTCAATCTCGTTACCAGCAAGTCTCTTTGCTCGTTCTGTAATGCATCATCCCGCAACTAACTCATTATTCACATTGCTTGCAAGGCTTATTATGATGTGCATTACCGAGAGGGCCCAGAGATACCTCTCTAATACTTGGAGTGACAAATCCTAATCTCGATCTATGCCAACCCAACAAACACCTTCGGAGATACCTGTAGAGCATCTTTATAATCACCCAGTTACCTTGTGATGTTTGATAGCACACAAGGCATTCCTCCGGTATCCGGGAGTGGAATAATCTCATAGTCAGGGGAATATGTATATGACATGAAGAAAGCAATAGCAATAAAACTGGACGATTAACATGCTGACCTAACGGATGGGTCTTGTCCATCACATCATTCTCCTAATAATGTGATCCCGTTCATCAAATGACAACACATGTCTATGGTTAGGAAACTTAACCATCTTTTATTAACGAGCTAGTCTAGTAGAGGCATACTAGCGACACGGTGTTTTGCCTATGTATCCACACATGTATCAAGTTTTCGGTTAATGCAATTCTAGCATGAATAATAAACATTTCTCATGATATAAGGAAATATAAAATAACAAATTTATTATTGCCTCTATGGCATATTTCCTTCATTCTCCCACTTGCACTAGAGTCAATAATCTAGTTCACATCGCCATGTGATTTAACACCAATAGTTCACATCTTTATGTGATTAACACCCATAGTTCACATCGCCATGTGACCAACACCCAAAGGGTTTACTAGAGTCAATAATCTAGTTCACATTGCTATGTGATTAACATCCAAAGAGTACTAAGGTGTGAACATGTTTTGCTTGTGAGAGAAGTTTAGTCAACGGGTCTGCCACATTCAGATCCGTATGTATTTTGCAAATTTCTATGTCTACAATGCTCTGCATGGAGCTACTCTAGATAATTGCTCATACGTTCAATACGTATCTTGATTGAGACATAGAGTCATCTAAATCAGTTTCAAAGCTTGCATCGACGTAACTTTTTACGACGAACTCTTTATCACCTCCATAATTGAGAAACATTTCCTTGGTCGTCTTAGGTGTCTAAGGATAATTTTGACCGTTGTCCAGTGATCTATGTCGGCGTCCTGGGAATAGCGGTCCCCAGGCTTGCTTGCCTGCGGCCCACGGCGTGGCTCCACCAGCGGCCCTGTACAACCCATCTTCATAGAGAACACTCAAGACTCTCGCGAGGGGCCAAGCATCGCGAGGCGGACGACTCAACACCTCCTAGGGGGCGGCCTCACCAGGCTGGCTCACGAGGGGTGGAGAGATCAAGGCGAGGGGCACCTAGCGAGGTCCCTGTGACGCAAGCCATGACGACCAAGGCCAGGCGGGCGCTAGCGCGTGCAGTGTACTCGTTTCTTCTTTGGTGCTAAGGAGGCAAGCGTACGCGAGGAGTCCCGAGGTATCAGGCAAAGGTTTCCATATCGGTGCAACAAGACCAAGACTAGTAGGACAGCAGGACAGAGGTCATCATGGAGCCCAGGACGGCATCACCACCAGAGCCTTTAGCAGGCAAAGACCACCTTTTATCAGGATACCTTGTACTAGTTGTCCCCCTTCAAATTGGCCGTTGTGGGCTCCCTTCCCGCATAATATTTGGTAAGAGGACCAGGGCCTCTATAAATAGGACTGGCCACCACCATAGGAGGGGGACGGATCATTCAGATTATCTTCAACCACACAAGCTCACCTAGCTCAAGAACACCTCTCCTCAGGAGGTTGTTCTTCCCTTGTACTAGTTCATCCTCAGCCCAAGAGGCAATCCACCACACCACACTAGAGTAGGGTATTACACCACATTGGTGGCCCGAAGCAGTATAAACCCTATGTCCTTTGTTCTGCGGGTTCGACGAGCTGAGCTTTGAGATTGGGGTGAGAGCGTGAGCTAGGGGGAGGAGAGATCTTCGTGCACACCCAAGTGTTTAAACCTCAAGGGTTTGTCGGAACCCAATATCCAACATTTGGCGTGCCAGGTAGGGGAGCACTGAAGCTTTCCTTCCATCAATCCATGCTCCGCCACCTCCGCGCCTTGTCCCCATGGCCGGCGTTGCTCCCCGACTGGGATGACGGACGCCCACGACAGCGGCAGGGGGCTCAGGGCCTTTTCCCCCGCCTTGTGACAGGTACAATGGCCGCCCAAGTTCAAGCCGGAGATGCCGCCGCGCTATGACGGTGCGGCGGACCCGTCATCCTTAATGCTGGCATAAGAAGAGGCTGTCCTGAAGGCTGGGGCGACGACAAGGTCATGGCCAACTGGCTTCTAATGGCCCTCGCTGGTGCGCTGCGCGCCTGGCTGCTCGCCCTCCCAAGATCCTCAGTGGCATCTTGGGAGTAGTTGTGCGACCTCTTCATCGTGCGCTTTGCGGCACCAGGGCCCCTCGCCGTCGCGGCCCTCCTCAGCGGTTCGCGAGCACCGCCCTCCGACCGTCACACCAAGCCGTTCTTCCGCCAGATTGGCGCCGCTTCCGTGCGGCAAGGAGCTCCCCCGGGCTGGGTGGCACCCAAGGCCGACCTCACCTTTGACTCGGGGGATCACCCCGTCACCACCGTCAGCTCGGGTGTGCTTCCAATGCTTTACACACCCACCATCTGCAGCGTAGCTGTCACCAGGACCCTCATCGATGGCGGCGCCGGTCTCAACATGCTCTCTGTGGAGGCATTTAGCCTTCTTCACGTACCACTCGAACAGCTCCGCCCCAGCATGCCCTTCTTCGGGGTCGGCGGCGGCTCCACCAGCCCCTTGGGGCAGATCCTCCTTCCTGTGACCTTCGGCACTTGCGACAACTACCACACTGAGCTGATCGACTTTGACATCGCCCGTATCGGCCTCCCATACAACGCCATCCTCGGATACCCAGCCCTGGCTTAGTTTATGGCGGTGACCCATCCGGCCTACAACCTCATGAAGATGCCCGAGAGCAAGGACGCCCTCATCATAGTTGGACACACCAAGGAGGCTCTGGCAGCGCTCAAGTGTGGCCTCAAAACCACCGCGGAGGTGCGACCAACAAACGAGGCCATCCCAGGGGTTAAGGAGGCCGCGCCAGCAAAGAAGAAGCAGCTATTCACTCAAGATCGGGCCGAAACCAAGCAGGTGCCACTCGAGGAAGATGGGTCCTCAGAAGCCACCTTCACCATAGGCGCCAACCTCGACCTGGATCAAGAGGAGGCATTGGTTAGGTTCCTGCGCATGAACAAGGATGTATTCGCTTGGGAACCCAAGCAGCTGGTAGGGGTCCCAAGAGGGGTGATCGAGCATCACTTGATGGTGTGCCCCAATGTGCGCCCTGTGAAGCAGAAGGTGCGGCGACAGTCCATAGAGAAGCAATCCTTCATCGTCTAGGAAACCCGCAAGCTGGAGGCAGCAGGTGTCATTCGCGAGGTTCGGTACCCTGAATGGCTGGCGAACCTCGCCGTCGTATCGAAGAAGGGCGGGAAGGAGCGCATGTGCGTCTACTTCACCAACCTCAACAAAGCTTGTCCCCAAGACCTGTTCCCGCTCCCGCGCATCGACCAGATTGTCGACTCCACCGCCAAGTGCGACCTGTTATTCTTCCTGGACGCGTTTTCAGGCTATCACCAGATCAAGATGGCAGTGGATGATGTGGAGAAGACGGCCTTCCTGACCCCGTGTGGGGTGTACTGCTACACTTGCATGCCGTTCGGGCTGCGCAACACAGGCACGACCTTTCAGTGGCTGATGCACATCGCCCTGGGTCAGCAGCTCGGGAGGAATGCTGAAGCCTAGGTCGACGACATTTTGGTAAAGTCTCGGGAGGCAAGGACTTTGATTCAAGACCTGGAGGAGACCTTCGCAAGCCTGCGCCAGGTAGACCTACGGCTCAACCCAGAGATGTGCGTGTTCGGTGTCCCCTCTAGCAAGCTATTGGGCTTCCTCGTGTCCCACAGGGGGATCGAGGCTAACCCGGATAAGGTCAAGGGGATAGAAGACATGAGCTCACCACAAACTCTCAAGGAGATGCAGAAGCTTGTGGGCTGCGTGACCTCACTGGGGCGCTTCATCTCCAAGCTGGGAGAGCGCACCCTACCGTTCTTCAATCTGATGAAGAAGAAGGGCCCATTCAAGTGGACCTGGAGGCTGACCAAGCGTTTCAAGACCTCAAGAGATACCTGACCAGCCCTCCGGTGATGGTGGCGCCCCGCCTTCTCAAGCCCTGGTGCTTTACCTTGCCGCCAGTCCCTACTCTGCTAGCGCATCCCTAGTGGTAGTTCGGGAAGAGCGCCAGGCCAAGGGTCAGCCCCGCCGTGCTGCACCTTCAGTCGGGGTGATGCAGGACCCAGAGGGCACCACAAAGGCTGCAGCAACGCCAACGAGTGACGAGGCCCAGCAAGGCGGCGTTCGCGGATGTGCAGAGGCCCTAGTGGGCGACCAGGCTCTTGGGGTCCAGTCACCTCAGGAGACGCCCCAACCCCTGACAGGCGCAGGCTCCATCGACGCCCCCGCCCTTGTCGAGCACACAATATACTTCATCAGCATGGTACTACGGGATGCAAGGGCACGGTACCCCATGCCTCAAAAGCTCTTGCTAGCGCTCTTGGTGGCCTCGTGTAAACTACGCCACTACTTCCAAGGTCACCCAATCAAGGTCGTCTTGGCCTACCCGCTGGAGAGGGTACTCAGGAGCCCCAATATTGCTGGAGTTCAGCACAACTAGGGTCATCAAGGGAGCCGCGCTCGCCAACTTTGTGGCAGAATGGACTGACGCCCCGGGATTTGAAGCGGGCGAGGACCGATCGCTCTTGCCAGGAAGTGAAGCACCAGATGGACGGGTCATGTATTTCAATGGCGCGTCCGCACGCCAGGGCGCGGGAGCTGGAGCAGTGCTCATCTCGCCCACTCAGGACAAGCTCTACCACGTCGTGTAGCTCTGCTTCCAGCAAGGCGAGAAGGTCTCCAACAACATCGTGGAGTACGAAGGCCTCATCGCTGGCCTTAAGGCCGCGGTGGCCCTGGGGGTGAAGCGCCTCACCATCAGGGGCGACTCGCAGCTCCTCGTCAACTTCTCCAACAAGGTATACGAGCCAAGGGACGAGCACATGGAGGCATTCCGCGCGGAGGTACACAAAATGGAAAAGCATTTCCTGGGTCTAGAGTTACAGCACGTGCCCCGTGGCACCAACAAGGAGGACGACGACATCGCCAAAAGGGCGTCCAAGCGACAACCCCAAGAGCCTAGCGTCTTTGAGGAGCAGCTCTTCAAGCCGTCGGCAGCACCTCCGCTTTCAAGGCCGGCGCCGCCTCGGGAGGAGCTCCCCCAACCACCTGCCTCAGGAGCCCCGGCCTGCGGCCCGACCTCGGGAGCGCGCCTACTCCTGGCGCTCGAGCCTCAGGAGGGGTGCTGGACGAAGGAGTTCAAGGAATACCTGACGCAAGGGACCCTGCCAGGGAAAGAGGAGGACGCGGAGCGCGTGGCCCGACAGGCTATGGCATACTGCATCAAGGACGGTGACTTATACAGGAAGCGGCCAAATGATGTTTCCTTGTGATGCATCTCCAGGGAACAGGGGATCGACTTTCTAGCTGACATACACGGCAGAGACTGCGGGCACCGCTCGTCGTCATGAACCCTCTTCGGCAAGGCATTTCGCAGCAGGTTCTATTCGCTTACGACGCTCAAAGACGCAACCGAGCTGGTGAAGTCCTGCGAGGCCTGCCAATTCCACGCCAAGAACATCTATCAGCCAGCTCAGGGCCTCCAGACCATCCTGCTCTCATGACCGTTCGTAGTCTGGGGGCTGGATATCTTAGGCCCGTTCGCTCGAGTGCCTGGGGGCTACCGCTACCTCTACGTCGCCATCGACAAGTTCACCAAATGGGTGGAGGTAGCCGACCTGGCAGCCCACCTGGCCGGCCCAGCACTGTGCTGGCCCGTGCCAGCCAGCTGCTTCTCCCTCGCCAGGAAGGCACAAAGGTGACGCCGGTGAGCACGAGCTCGCCACGGCGTCAGCTGCTTGCAGCCCGCGAGGCCAAGACACCTGGGCCAGCTCCACGTCGCCGCCCCGACTCCGTGGACATCTCATTCGCCCCCTGCCTCTCTCCCTCGCTCCCCCGAAGCCATGGCCGACGCAGCCGCCGTCGTCTTGCCGCCGTAGCCACAGCTACCGTCGTCCCCGTGTCACCCCACCGTGCCCACGAGCTCCGCAACATCTCCCTCGACCTCCTTGCTGAGCCACGAGGCCTCGGACGCGCTGCAACGCCACCACCACTGTCGTTCCCCTCGTCGGTCACCGGAGATCGTCGCTGATGTTTCGCTGCCTCCCAAGCTTCCCCGAGCCCGCTTCGACGCCCGCTGCACTCGCCGTGAGCTTCTCTCTCTTCTCCCCCTAGCCACGTCGCTCGAGCAGCCCTCTAACCCCGTTGGCCATCACGGCCAGAGCTCGGCTCTGCCGCCATGTCGCCGCCGTGGCCACAGGCGCGTAAGCTCAATTCCGAGCGCGTCACCACACTCACCACGTTCCCAGGAGCCTAACGCACCACTCCCCGTGCCTCGCCGTGCCCCGTAGCTTCGGGTTCATCCTCGCCCGAACTCCGGCGACCGCCAAGGTCGTCGTCGGCGTCGTTCCCGGCCTCCCCGAGCTGCACTAGCTCCACCAAATGACGCGGCTCGCTCCCCGCGTCACGTAGCTGCTCTCCGCCGTCGATTTGGTCGCCGGAGACGCAAATCCGAGCCCCTCCGCCGCGTCTGTCATCGCCGGCGTCAAGCCGCTGGCGAGTTGACCACGTCTGACCCATGTGGGCCCAAGTTGACTCCCCCCTGACCCTATGACAGGTGGGGCCGTCCTGTTAATTAGTTTAGGATTAGTGCTAACTAATTATAGTTAGTTTAGGTCACTGACATGTGGGCCCAGGCCCCATTGACAGTTAGTTAGTATTAACTTAATCCTGTTAGTTAGCTGAGACAGTGACAGACAGGGCCCACCAGTCAAGTTTGACTGGCCCTGGCGCCTTTGACTCGTTGACGTCACAGTGACGCAGTGCTGACGCAATTATTCATTTTCTGGATTTATTTTTATATAGGAAATTCCAGAAAATAGCCGATACTTCTAAAAATCATAGAAAATCAACCATAGCTCCAAATCAAACAAATTATATATGAAAAATGATCAGAAAAATTCAATCTATCCATATGTAATGGTTTCATGCATGAAAAACCACTTTAACCTTGCTGTTTGGGTGAAACAAGCTAATACACTTATTATGCATAAGAACTTTAACCTTCCTTTGAATCTTTGATTCAAATGGACCCATTTCAACTTGTTTCACATTGCATTAGGCAGGACACATCATTTTTCCATGTCATAGCATGCATCATATTGTTGCATATTGTCATGTGTTGATTATGTTCTGTGTGTCCTTCGTGGTAGGTTCTGCCTCTGAGGATATCTCCGAGTATCCAACTGAAGGGCAGTACCCTACTACCACTCCATCAGGCAAGCAGCCCCATTGATCATATCGATACAATCCCATGTTCTCGCCTCTGCTCTCATTTACTGCATTAAGACAACAACGTTTCAAACTGCTCTGTGCTGCGGTAGTTGAACCCTTATCCTCTGCATGACCTGTCATTGCCATAGTAACTAGATGAAACCCACTAGCATGTGTAGGATTTGATTGAGCCATGTATGTGTTCCTACCTTGCTATGCTTGCTATGCTTAGAGTTGTGTCAGGTCTGGTTCATCTGGGTGATGGGCAAGAGTGAAATGATTATGTCGGTAATGTGAGGGATGTGTTGAACATGATTTGGTAAAGGTATCGATGAGAGGCCATGTAGGAGTACATGGTGGGTTGTTTCATTGAGGCCGCCCATAAGAACTGAGATCTGTATGTGTGATTTAAGATTCAGTTACTACCATACATTGGGCCCGAAACCAATGGACCCTCTCGGCTTCTTAATCACCCTAGTACTCTGTCTAGGAGTTGCAATTAGTTTCTGGTGTTTGTAGGTTACGTGTTGGCGGCCGTGCGTAGCGCTGACCCTAGGCGTGGGCTATGTTGCGGTAGATACACCGTGGCATGGTGTACCAAGTCACCCGTTTGGTGTCTCGGGAACCCTGTTCACATTGTTCGGGGCTGTATGTGGAAACCTCGGCCGGACTCCCTGCGGATGGAACACGTATAGGCGATAAACAAGGACTAGAGACTTGAGTGTTTAGGTAGGCCGTGGCCGACACCCTCGTTGGGCTTCCGCTTGAAGGTTGCCGAGTACATGTCGTGTAAACGGCGGTAAGAGGTGAGAGCGTGTATGAAGAAGTACACCCCTGCAGGGTTAATATCATCTATTCGAATAGCCGCATCCGCGGTAAAGGACTACTTGGTTGCCTATACAGTTCATAGACAAGTTAATGGTTACTACTAAAAGACTCAAGATAAGTGTGAGTACCGAGGATGGCTCTCTCGTAGGATGACGAGGGAGGATCCCCGGTGGAGTATTGTGTTGGTGATTAGTGGACTCGTGTGCGAAAACTATTTTACTAGTGGTGTCCCCTAGGATAGCTTAGCCAAGAGTCAAAGTAGGTTCTGATGTAAGACTTGCTGAGTACCTTTGTACTCATGTTTGCTTAATTACTGTTTTCAGACGACAACACCGCCCCCTCCAATGGGTTTTATGTAGATCTCGAAGTCGATGAGTGACTTGCCACCCAGGTGGTGATCCTGGCCATGGAGGGCCCTAGACAGGCTTCGAGAAGACTTCTTGCTTTCTAGTGTCTGTACTCAGACTATTTGCTTCTGCATGTGCTTGTATGCTTGTATGACTTGAGTGTCGGGTCATGTGTCCCCTACCTGTATGAACATATTATGTATGGCTCTCTGGAGCCTTTAAATAAAGTACTTGAGTTGTAGAGTTTTGTTGTGATGCCATGTTGAATTTGCACATATCGAGCATATTGTGTGTATGATTGAAATGCTTGGTATGTGTAGGATCCGACAATCTAGTTGTAGAGTTTATCCTTTCTTATGGGGAAATGTAGTCTAGTGCTCCTCGAGCCATACTAGTCCGTTACAGCCCGGTTCACCGGAGTCCTGCTAGCCCAGCACTACTGCTCAGGACACTTGACTGGTCTGCATGTGTTTCACTTCGTTCCTATGTCTGTCCCTTTGGGGAAATGTCACGCGGTGACTTCTGGAGTACTGCCTAGCCTGCTACAGCCCGGGTTCCCCGGAGTCCTGTTAACCCAGTGCTACAGCCTGGATTCACACGCTGATGACCGACATGCTCGATGTGATTCATGTATGCCTGTCCCCATAGGTCTGTGCCACTTTGGGTTCATGACTAGCCATGTCGGCCCGGGTTCTTTGTACTCTGTCATATGGATGCTAGCGACACTATCATATACGTGAGCCAAAAGGCGCAAACGGTCCCGGTCCATGGTAAGGCGACACCCGTGGGGATACCGTGCGTGAGGCGCAATGTGATATGAGGTGTTACCGGCTAGATCGATGTGACTTGGAATCGGGGTCCTGACAGCGTTGGCATCAGAGCCGGACTGCCTATAGGTTCGTTGAGCCAAACTGGTCGATGTCGAGTCTAGAAATGCTTTAGTTATATGTAGGGGAATTGATTGTGGGAGGGAACGTAAGGCTCTTTTACTCCTTTACCTTATGCCCTCTGATCTGAGTCATTCTCTTCTCATTCAACGTGGGTTAAGGACTAGGCTCTCTTCTCTATCAGGTTCACGTGTTACTAATCCGTAGTAGCTTATAGGATTGTTGTTACAAGCCTCAGTACAGTTTCTACTACTTTTAGTATGTTGCCAGTTGAATCAGAACCTTGATATGATGTTGTTGAGTGGTATTGCAAACTGTTGTGGATGTCTCAAATCTTTTTCTGAGCATTTACAGCCGTTATGCTGTCCGATTTCCCCTAGAAAATTCTAATGCCTTTGCATTATTCTGTGCTTTCAGATGGCCACCCGTTCGCAGAACCAAGTGGTTCGTCTGACCCGGTGCCCTTGATGTGCCCGGCCACACGGCCATGTTGGTTCGAGTGATGGTCGAGTCAGGCTATCGGTGGTATCCGGAATATACCGTCGAGGAGCAGTTCAGAGACTTCAACCAGAGCCAGTACCTCTGTACCGTCAGGATATATCCCTCTTATCCTGGAGCCACTGAGCCCCTTCACTGTTCCTATGGACTTGGGGTCACTATTGAGATGTCTGTGCAGGATGCAGCCTCATTCAATGATGACTATCATTCGAGCCAGGACTGCCTTGCTCAGAACACCGACTTCCGTTACATGCCAGCCTCACTTCCTGGAGCACAGGGGTACTATCAGGCTTTGTACTATGACTCTACACATGAGGAGTCACTACTCCGCACCACTGCCGAGATGCTCGAGGATAAGGACCGCGAAAATCGGGCCTTGCGTATGGAGCTTTTCCACACTCGTTCTGATCATTGGGCCACTTTGACTCGGTTTGCACCTGCGGTGCAGGCAGGATACATGGACATGAGGGACTTGTACCCTGTACGGTCTGGATTGCCAGATTGTATGGAGTGCGCGATGTAGGAGGCATCACCCCTCCTCGTGGTCCCCGTCTGCCACCACCTGTGGGACCGAGGCCACATCCGAGTCCCTATGGTCCGCAGGCTCCGCAGGACCGTCTGTTCCCAGATGATCATGTTCCACTTCCAGGCTTTGGTGGCGACTTCTATGAGGATTACTACGGAGCCGTCTGAGCTAGTAGTAGTTTCACTAGTATTGTAATAGTTGTATTCTCCACAGTCCTGCGTGACCGTGGGATACGACTTGGTGTGTATCACGCTCCGGAGGTGTAGAAAAATAATGTATAGGAGCTTGGAATGCCTTCGATGAGATGTAATGTCTTTCACCGTAGTTGTACTCTAGCCTGGGCTTGTACTAAACTATGTACGGTGTGTATGACCAATGGTATATATATGGCAGTTTCTATATTACCATGTCGTGCAATGAACATCTTAGCATTCCATGTTATCCATTACATTCTGCACTTCCTTGCTAAGTTTGTGCCATCCTTATCTAAACCGTTGTCTTGTTTTCTCCTAGGATGGTCAACACCCGCAGCAACCCTGCTGCCCCGGAGCAGGGGGAAGCCAGTGCAGCTAGGGGTGAAAATCTGCCTCACCCGCCTTCTCTGGCCGAAGTGATGCTGGAGGCGGAAAGAAACAAGTGTGAGACTAACCGCTTGCTGGAGCGGATTGAGCAGAACACTGCACGCCATCAGCGAAATGACTTGGTGTCAATCAATGACTATCAAGTTGTACCCACCAAAGTTTAACCATTCCGTCGAGCCCCTCGACGCGGATGACTGGCTTCGCAGCATCACCCACAAGCTACGTTCTGCCAACGTAGCCGAAGCTGACAAGGTTACTTATGCTGCCTATCACCTCGAAGGCCCTGCTAGCCTTTGGTGGGAAAATTTTGAAGCTATGCGCCCGGTCGGCCAAATCACTACTTGGGCTGAATTCAGTGAGGCTTTCCGTGAGCATCACATTCCGGAAGGTCTCATAGATCGCAAGAGGGAAGAGTTCTGCAATTTCACCAAGGAAGACTGACTGTGGATGCATATAGTCGTGAATTTGGGAATCTGGCACGATATGCTCCTGAAGAGGTATCCACCGACGCTAAGAAGCAGGCAAGGTTCCGCAAGGGACTTAGCCCCGAGCTTCGCCACGATCTTCGTCTGCAGGAGTGCACCTCCTTTTAGAAGTTGGTCAATAAATCCATCAGTGCTGAGACAGGCCAGTCTGACTATGACGCTTCACGCAAGCACTCTCGTGATTTTGGCTCTTCATCCGGCTCTGGATCTCAAAAGCGCCGGGTGTGGATTCCTAGCACGGCACTGCCACCCAGGTTCATTCCGAGGCCATCCCTTGAGGCGCCTCGTCCCAACCAGCAATTTGCACCGTCCAAGCCCTATGGTGGCCCCGCTGCTAATGCTGCTCCACGCCCCAATGTTGTGACATGTTTCAAGTGTGGAGAGCCGGGTCACTATAGTCGAGAGTGTCCCCAGAACAACAACCCCAATCAGTCTGGAAAGTCCGTTGGCCGTGGTAAGCCAGCGGGAAAGACATTCTACGCCAAGCCGGTCACCACTGCACGTGGCCATGTCAACTATGTCTCAGCCGAGGAGGCTCATGAGGATCCTAACGTCGTCCTTGGTACGCTCCTTGTTAATTGCCATCCGGCATCTGTTCTTTTCGATACTGGAGCATCTCATTCATTCATATCTGAGAGCTATGCTCGATTGCATAACACAACATTCTGTGACATGCCCACTACCATGGAAATTCAAACCCCTGGCTCTAGATGGCAAACTTCTAGAGTAAGCCATGGGAACGAAATTCTTGTCGATAGACTTGTCTTCCTTGCATCCTTAATAGCTCTCAAGTCCTCGGACATAAACATCATCTTGGGTATGGACTGGATGTCAGCTCATTATGCTAAGATTGATTGTGCCACTAGAACCGTTCAACTTACTCACCCATCGGGCAAGACAGTCAATGTCTTAACTCGAGTGGCCAAGCGCCAGCTTTACTCCTAAATGCCAACCCCCTTCCAGACCTTGAGGATATTCCGGTAGTCCGAGACTTTCCGGATGTCTTTCCAGAAGAACTGCCAGGTGTTCCACCTGACAGGGATGTCGAGTTTGTGATAGACCTTGTTCCAGGAACCGTTCCAATTTCTAGAAGACCCTATAAGATGGCACCCTTAGAACTAGCCGAGCTTAAGAACCAACTCGATGAGTCCTTGAAAAAGGGTTTCATCCATCCTAGTTCCTCTCCTTGGGCTTGCCCCGTCCTCTTCGTCAAGAAGAAGGATGGAACGGATCGGATGGTTGTAGATTACCGACCTGTCAACTTGGTCACCATCAAGAACAAGTATCCGCTTCCCAGGATCAACGATCTGTATGACCAGCTCGCTGGATCCTCAGTCTTTTCCAAGATGGATTTGAGGTTGGGCTACCATCAAATCAAAATCAGAAACGGGGACATTCCCAAAACGGCCTTTGTTACTCGTTATGGCCAATACGAGTACACCGTTATGTCCTTCGGTTTAACCAATGCCCCAGCCACCTTCTCTCGGTTAATGAACTCGGTCTTCATGGAGTATTTGGATAAATTCGTCATAGTATACCTCGATGACATACTCATCTACTCCAAGAATGAAGAGGAACATGCCGAACATCTAAGGCTGGTATTGAGAAACTTCGAGAGCATCGCCTTTATGCCAAATTCTCCAAGTGTGAATTTTGGTTGCCAGAAGTGACCTATCTAGGCCATGTAATCTCTGGTAAGGGTATTGTTGTCAATCCCGAGCGAGTTCAAGCCGTCCTTGATTGGACTCCACCTGAGACGGTCAAGCAAGTTCGGAGCTTCCTTGGCTTAGCGAGCTATTGCCGCCGCTTCGTCGAGAATTTCTCCAAGGTTGCTAAACCTCTAACTGAACTCCTCAAGAAAGATAAAAAGTTCGAGTGGACCCCATAGTGCGAGTTCAGCTTTCAGGAACTGAAAAGACGCCTGACATCTGCTCCCGTACTGGTACCACCAGATTTCTCCAAGGACTTTATTATCTATTGCGACGCCTCGCGACAAGGACTAGGTTGCATACTCATGCAAGATCGTCAGGTAATTGCCTATGCTTCACGGCAATTACACCCACATGAGGAAAACTATCCCACACATGATCTAGAGCTTGCAGCTGTAGTCCATGCACTTAAAACTTGGCGACATTACCTTCTCGGTAATCGTTGCGAGATCTTCACATCACCAAAGTTTGAAATATATCTTCACCCAACCAGATTTGAATCTCAGGCAAAGACGTTGGGTCGAGCTGATCTCGGATTACGACTTAGGAATAACTTACTCCCCGGGCAAAGCCAATGTCATGGCTGATGCTCTAAGTCGTAAATCTTATTGTAACAACCTGATGTTACAACAAAGTCAACCACTTCTCCACAAGGAATTTCGTAAGATTAACCTTCACATAGTTCCTCGAGGATTCCTATCCACCCTGGTGGCGAAGCCTAACCTTATGGATCAGATCATAACCACCCAGCGGTATGATAAGGGCATATCTCGGATCAAGGGAAACATCGCTAGCGGAGTTGCTAAATGTTTTTCCATGGATGAGCGAGGTGTTGTCTTCTTCGAGAGCCGCTTGGTGGTTCCCAAGAAACAACATTTATGCCAGTTGATTCTTAAGGAAGCTCATGAATCCCCTCTCACCATTCATCCCGGTAGTACTAAAATGTATCAAGACCTACGCCAGAGGTTTTGGTGGACTAGGATGAAGAGAGAAATTGCTCAATACATTGCTAGTTGCGACGTCTGTTGTCGTGTTAAAGCAGAGCATCAATGGCCTGCTGGCACCCTTCAACCTTTGGCCATTCCTGAATGGAAATGGGATAAGATTAGTATGGACTTCATTACTGGGTTTCCCAGGACCAAGAGAGGGAATAATGCCATCTTCGTCGTGATCGACCGTCTTTCCAAAGTAGCCCATTTCCTACCTGTTCGTGAGAGTATCATCGCTAGCCAGCTAGCTGACCTATACATCTCCCGAATAGTGTCTCTTCATGGTGTCCCATTGGAAATTAACTCAGACCGTGGGAGTCTCTTCACCTCTCGATTTTGGGAAAGTTTCCAAAATGCTATGGGAACTCGTCTCTCTTTTAGCACTGCCTTCCACCCTCAATCAAGTGGTCAAGTAGAGCGAGTCAATCAAATTCTGGAAGATATGCTCCGAGCTTCTGTCATCTCATTCGGAATGGGTTGGGAGAAATGCCTTCCATTCGCGGAGTTTTCTTATAACAATAGTTATCAAGCTAGCTTGGGCAAAGCTCCTTTCGAAGTTCTGTATGGACGAAAATGTCGAACGCCTCTTAACTGGTCAGAAACTGGGGAAAGACAACTCTTTGGCCCGGATATGATTCAGGAAGCAGAAGAGCAGGTTCGTGTTATTCGTGAGAAATTGAAAACAGCCCAATCTCGTCAAAAGAGCCAATATGATCATAAACATAAGCTCATGACTTATGAAGTCGGCGAGAAGGATTACCTTCGGGTTACTCTGTTAAAGGGAACCCGTCGTTTTGGTATCAAAGGCAAATTGGCTCCTCGTTGCATTGGACCCATTCGCATTCTTGCCAAACGAGGAGAAGTTGCCTACCAATTGGAACTACCTCCGAATGTTTCCAGAGTTCACAATGTCTTCCACATTTCTCAACTCAGGCGTTGCTTCGCGGATCCTATCCGTGGAGTGGACCACGAAACACTTGATCTACAAGATAACCTCTCATATCGGGAATATCCCGTTCATATCCTTGATCAAGCCGAGCGTACCACTCAATGCCATAACATCAAGTTTCTCAAGGTTCAATGGTCACACCATTCCGAGAAAGAAGCCACTTGGGAACGGGAGGATCGTCTTCGACTCGAGTACCCCACATTCTTCCCAACAGATCCTGAATCTCGGGACGCGATTCTTTTGAGTGGGGGTGAGTTGTCACATCCCTGCTTTTAGTCATGCATTAGGATTGGATGAACTTGTGAATCATGTTTAAATTTATTTTAAACTTGAAATGGGGCCTAATCAACCCCAACACCCCCCGTGAAAATGCTAATTTCCAACAATTGGAATTTCAATGAACCCAAAATGCCCTTCATAAAAGCCCACCATTTTTGGTTCTGGTTTAAACCTCTGCCAAAAATGGTCTTGCAAATTATGGAGCCATTCTGGATTTTTGAACAAGCCATAAGTATTTGAATTTGGGCATTTTAAATACTATAAATATTTTAAAGTGCACAAATACTCTTGGAAGTATTTTTAGGCAGTTAAGAATATTTTCAAATGTGCCTCTGAATATTTCCAGGATTTTTAGAAATGGAATGGTTTTTTAATCATTTCAATACACAGAGCAGAGCAAATAAAAAAGAGAAAACAAAAAGGAACAGAGGACTTACCTGGAAGCCCACCTAGCAGGCCCACCTACTGACCCAGCCCACCTCCTGTGCCAGCGAGCTGCTTGCACTCGCCAGCACAGGCAAGCAGCTGCTCGACGGCGAGCACAGCATGCGTGCCACGCATCTGCCCGCCGCCTCGCCGCTCCCCTCGTAGAGTTGTCGCCCTGGGACGCACCCCCACCTCTCTCTCGAGCTCCCAGACACACTCGCTCTCCTCCCCTGACCCTCTCTCTCGCCCTCCCCGACGACGCCCGAGCCATCACCGTCCCCGCCGCTCGTCACAGCCGCGTCCAACGCCGTCCCCGAGCCGCGCCACCATGCCTA
>NC_053028.1:53870721-53881798 GCF_003073215.2 Triticum urartu | reverse complement strand
GTTTTACGAGTTCAGGCCCTTCTCGGAGGAAGTAACAGCCCTACGTCTCGGAGCCCGGAGGCGGTCGACTGGATATATGCGTGTGAATTACAAAGGGTGCGAACCCTTGTCCCGGAGGAGGGGGGTGGCTTATATAGAGTGCGCCAGGACCCAAGCCAGCCCACGTTACAAAGGGTTCAATGTACATTAAGGCAGGGCGTTACTGGTAACGCTAGTAATAAAGAGATATAAATGATCTTTAAGGTTACAGAGTGAATGACCGACCGTTGTCATCCTGAGTGATGTTAGGCCTTCTACACTCCGAGTGGTTTCTTGTATCGTCAAGTGGTTGTTCGCATAGTCGAGTGTCTTCTATACTGTCGAGTGGAACATAGCTTCACGGTCGAGTGGATGATGATTTTTCTTTGACCGCTTCTGGTTCCTTTAGAGATGTCCTTGGGGAGGGTATCTTGGACAGATCCATGACCCTACCCTAGGTACATAGCTTCATCAGCGCCCCCCTTTCCTTCTCCCTCTCCCTCTTCCTTTTCCCATCCTAGCGGGAGTAGGAAAGAGGGGAGTCCTACTCCTACTAGGAGGAGGACTCCTCCTCCTGGCGCGCCATAGAGGGTCGGCCGGTCTCCCCCCTTGCTCCTTTATATACGGGGGCAGGGGGCACCTCTAGACACACAAGTTGATCATTGATCCCTTAGCCGTGTGCGGTGCCCCCCTCCACCATAATCCACCTCGATCATAGCGTAGCGGTGCTTAGGCGAAGCCCTGCGTCAGTAGCAACATCATCACCTTCAACATGCCCTCGTGCTGACGGAACTCTCCCGTGAAGCTCTGCTGGATCGGAGTTCGTGGGATGTCAACGAACTGAACGTGTGCTGAACTCGGAGGTGCCATGCGTTCGGTACTTGGATCAGTCAGATCGTGAAGACGTTCGACTACATCAACCACGTTCTCATGACGCTTCCGCTTATGGTCTACGAGGGTACATGGACGATACTCTTCCCTCTCGTTACTATGCATCACCATGATCTTGCGTGTGCATAGAAACTTTTTTGAAATTACTACATTCCCCAACATCATGTATTATGGAGTACGTAGATGGAATGGATGCTGCATGGAGTAGTATGAAAATGAGGGTTTTCAAATGAGGAGTCTGGTTGCAATGGTGGACAAATGAGGGGTCCGCAGACATATAAGGAGTCATATTTGGCAACTCCGGATGTAGATGCTCTAAATTCGCGTGGAGGCGGGGTTGGAATTTTGTGGGAAAGCAGTGGGAGTGAAGTGTGTTGTTGTTTTTGAGGGGCGGAGGAATCGAATGCCGCCTGTGATCTAGTGGACGGTGTCACGAAATTGGTACTTGTTGACAATGTGACAATAGTCGTGAAATAATTGTAAGGAGAAGGGATGTTTTTCAAAGGGATCTCATCAACGATGATGGTGACACAATGATTTTACACTTTACCTAGATTCCAGCCTCTGGATGGGTAAGAGCCCTACATTTTGCCTACCTGTCCTTGTTGATGAATATGAATGACTATAATGGAATTTTCCTATCTACTGAGCCAGGATATGTGCTCATGTGTCTTCTTTCTTTGATGTGTGAGTGCTCTTTCCTTTGGCAGAGGCCAGCACCATCTTTTTTGTAGGTGGTCTCTCGCCGGTAGTTTGGTACCTATCTTCGAGAGGTATGGTAATAACCAATATCCCTAAAGTAGCGCTCATGCTTATTCCTTATGAATGCCTAGATGGACGCAACAGGGTGTGGGACTTGCGAGCTCATGTTGGAGAATAAGGTTCAGTGCACTCTCTCTCTGTGTGTGTGTGTGTGTGTGTGTGCGCGCGCGCGAGTAGATATCCATACTCTGCAACATGCTAGAGGTGTGGTAGGGTAAGCGGTTGTTGCTGAGAAGCTTGCGGATGTTTCGAGTGAGATTGTTGACCCTTATGTACTAACTGTGTCGGACACCATCCATCATTATTGCTATTGTTGTCATGGTCCATCAAGGTGGATATTGTTGGTAGAGAAGCAAAGCATAATATTGTTTTTCTTGCCATGTTAGTCTTACAAGTTCGATGCCAACATGCTAACTTATTAAAAATTGTTGAACCGGTATATTATGTTCCTGATCAATTGTTATAAGTTGCATTTAAGTTGTTGCTTTACATAATCAACACTTTCTTCTTGTATTTACTTTCGCTTTAAATTAATTGAAATTCTAGTTTTGCTATAAGTCAAACTTTTTTTGCAGGAGATACCATAAGTCAAACTTGTTTAGGTTTGACTAACCAATCAAAAAGTTGGGTTAAAATCTACAACCCCAAATCTGCATAGCGCAAAAATATATTTTATGATTTTTTGTGAGACTAATTAGGGTTTTTAAATGTTAATATTTATTTACGAGCTTGATCAAACTTAAAAAGGTTTGACTTGAAACAGAATTGAAACTTCGATTAAATTGACGAGGCCGAACAAACAACAACATTTTTTACACAAAAACACGGGGGGAAACCTCCAAAGTCCAAACTCTCCACAGCCATGTCCGTCGCCGCAGCCGACTGGCTCCCGGCCGCGACCGTCACGGCGTCCGGCCGGCCGGTGCTGTCCGCCGGCGAGATCGAGCGGCACCTGCTTCCGCTCGTCGACCTGGAGCCCGAGGAGAACCCCCGCCTCGCGCCCCTCCGCGACTGCCTCCTCGCGCTCACCTCCCACCGGCTCGTCTTCCTCCACGAGGCCTCCCTCTCCGCCCGCGCCCTCCCGCTCGCGTCCATCGTCCACGCCTACCCGCCCCACCGCAGGCACAACCACAACCCACTCCGCTCCCTCTTCTCCTCCTCGTCCTCCTCGTCGTCGTCGCATCACCCGCGCATCCGCATCCAGATCTCCCTGCCCCCGTCGCGGTCGGAGGTCGTCGCCGTCGTCGTCACCTGCAAGGCGGACGTGGATGTGTTCTACGGGAGGCTGCTCGAGGCCATCCGCGCGAGGGCCTGGGAGGCGACCGCCTCGGCTGCTCCGGCCAGTGGCGCCCCGGTGGCTGAGGGAGCCGCCCCAGCCGAGGAGGATCTGGCGATCAGGATGCCCGTGGTTGGAGTGGCAGGGATACTGCGGAAGGAGCAGGAGACGTGGGAGAGCGCGGGGCAGAACTTGCAGGATGCCTTCCAGGATCTCAATGCCCTCATGGTTCGTTCCTCTTTCCTGGTTCATGCTTCAGATGGTGTTATCATTTATAGAGTTTATGACGGAGTACAAGCATCTGAGATTGGATGACAGGCTCTAAATTGCAATGAACTGGTCGTAATTTTGTGAAACATTCTTCCTACACAGAGCAAAGCCAAGGAAATGATGGAGCTGGCAGAGAAAATGAGGCAAAAGCTATGGACGAACTCATCTGCTCAATCCAATTCTAATGACGAAGAGATGGGTTCTAAGCAAGACATGCGGGATTTGCTATTGAGCGTAGGCATCGTGTCGGTAAATGAAATTACCCTCTTCATCTTTTTTGGTGTGGATGTGGCACGGCAGATCCAGCACATCATTTCCATCTTGATCTTTTACTTTCTTGGGGTTCCACGGCCCTTTGGGCTTCCCCTTGAACTTTCCTTGAACCACAGCTAAGGCTTCACCAGGAGCAGCTGGCTCGGCCTTGCGCTTCTATTTCCGACCGGAGTTTCCTCCTCCGGCTTCATGGGCGACTGCTTTGTGTTTGCCACTCCGGAGTCGGTCTTCTTCTTCACCGTTGGCATATTTGGTGGCAATTTCCATCATCCGAGTCAGAGTCATATCTCCTGTCCAACCGAACTTCATATTCAGCTCCCGATACTTGACGCCTTCTTTAAAGGCACAAATTTCTTGATGATCAGACACATTCTCTACCGTGTGGTGCAATGTGATCCATCTCTAGATATAATCCCTAAAAGTCTCATTCGGTTTCTGATCGCAACACTGCAATTCAGTCAACCCTGCCGGCCGTTTACAAGTACCTTCGAATGTTCTAACAAATACTCGGGCAAGATCTTCCCAAGTATAAATGCTACTAGGTGCTAACTGATTCAGCCATGCTCTAGCCGAGCCCTCCAACATCAGAGGAAGGTGCTTCATGGCCACTTCATGACTGCCGCCACCAATCTGGATAGCCACTCGGTAGTCTTCAAGCCAAGTGTCAGGCTTGGACTCACCAGTGAACTTACTGACTCCAGTCGCCAACCTGAAGTTGGGGGGGGGGGGGAATCACTGCAGCCCTGATGGCTCTGCTGAAGCACTCTGGACCTGAGACATGCACTCTGCTGCTGGTTCGTAGATCTCTGTCATGACCCTCTCGGTGAGCTCTGTTTCTGTCGACCAAGCCCTGAACGAGAATAGATCTCGCATCAAAGTCTGGCTCCCTGGGGTCGACTGGAATCCTTCGCCCAACACTGTGAGGGCGCCTGTCATCATGTTGCCGAGGCACGTACTACCCACTCCTTGGGGGAGGCGTGGGCATTCGACGATGATCATCGCGATCGACTCGGTGTTCATACTGCTCACGGTTTCTGTACTGATCTTGTCGATCTCCACATCCCTCACGCCTCGGGGGCGATCTTGGGCTGTGAGCCGGCTGAATTATATCGGCAACTACGGATCTGCTATGGATCCTATTCCACGACTGAGATACCGCCGTATTCTGCTCTCCCGCCGCACGGAGCAAAGCTCGGATCTGTATCAGACCTCGGCCAGCTTCTGACTAGGAAGGTTGGATCAACTCCGCTATCCGGGCTGCAACTGTGAGATTCTGGATCGGGGTTCGATATACCTAAGTCGGAGGCGGAAAAAGTTGGCGTTGACTGGATTCGGGAGCACGCTGCCGAGCGCGATCGTCGAGTGTGCGTTGGAGGTTCTCCAGTCGAGTGCGCTCGGCCAAGTTGGCCAGGCGCGCCTGCTCTAAGGCCTGGGCCTCAGGGGTTTCTCCAACTATAGGAGTATGCAGTCCATCCATGTTCCAGCGGCGAAGTTCCTCCCTCCGCTGCAAAGAGAGGGGTTCGGGGCGGTACTCTTCATGAACGCGCGACGGATCACCGTCCCCATCGCCTCCGTCTTCACGGGTGAAGCCAGGAGGACTGGGTGGTCCATTGACCATCAAAACTTCTGCCGCTGGGTCGCTGATGTCGCACTCGGATGCAGTCTCTACGAAGCCAGTCGACAGATCAAACAGGCCGTAGAGAGTTTCGTCGGGCTCGATTGCCGCGACTTGAGGGGTGGCCGACTGGCGAGCCACCGCATGCCTCACCCACCGCTGAAGCCTCGACCGACCGGAACGTTTGCTCCGGCGGGCCGCGGGGAGGGGGAAAGCTACTGGAGCCGACTGATACTGGGTCAACGGCTGCCGCAGGAGGACGCCGCGGACGCACGCGTGAAAGTGCGTCGCCTCGCGGGCGGGGAGTGCGTCGACGTCGAGTGGAGCCTCCTGAAGCCAAGCGGAGTCGTCGGATACAAACACGAGCGCGCCGAGACGGATCTCGCGGCCCTCAGCCAAACCTCCGCCCGAAACCATGATGAAGGGGATCGGAAAAATTGCAACTTCTCCAAAAAGTCGCTAAGACACCTGCCCCACGGTGGGCGCCAACTATCGTGGTTCTAAGCCTGACAGTAGAATAGGGGGTAGGAATGTAGAGGCAAGATCCTAGCTATGGAGGAGTTGTACACACGAGTTTTACGAGTTCAGGCCCTTCTCGGAGGAAGTAACAGCCCTACGTCTCGGAGCCCGGAGGCGGTCGACTGGATATATGCGTGTGAATTACAAAGGGTGCGAACCCTTGTCCCGGAGGAGGGAGGTGGCTTATATAGAGTGCGCCAGGACCCAAGCCAGCCCACGTTACAAAGGGTTCAATGTACATTAAGGCAGGGCGTTACTGGTAACGCTGGTAATAAAGAGATATAAATGATCTTTAAGGTTACAGAGTGAATGACCGACCGTTGTCATCCTGAGTGACGTTAGGCCTTCTACACTCCGAGTGGTTTCTTGTATCGTCGAGTGGTTGTTCGCATAGTCGAGTGTCTTCTATACTGTCGAGTGGAACATAGCTTCACGGTCGAGTGGATGATGATTTTGCTTCGACCGCTTCTGGTTCCTTTAGAGATGTCCTTGGGGAGGGTATCTTGGACATATCCATGACCCTACCCTAGGTACATAGCTTCATCAGCGCCCCCCCTTTCCTTCTCCCTCTCCCTCTTCCTTTTCCCATCCTAGCGGGAGTAGGAAAGAGGGGAGTCCTACTCCTACTAGGAGGAGGACTCCTCCTCCTGGCGCGCCATAGAGGGTCGGCCGGTCTCCCCCCTTGCTCCTTTATATACGGGGGCAGGGGGCACCTCTAGACACACAAGTTGATCATTGATCCCTTAGCCGTGTGCGGTGCCCCCCTCCATCATAATCCACCTCGATCATATCGTAGCGGTGCTTAGGCGAAGCCCTGCGTCGGTAGCAACATCATCACCTTCAACATGCCCTCGTGCTGACGGAACTCTCCCGTGAAGCTCTGCTGGATCGGAGTTCGTGGGACATCATCGAACTGAACGTGTGCTGAACTCGGAGGTGCCATGCGTTCGGTACTTGGATCGATCAGATCGTGAAGACGTTCGACTACATCAACCACGTTCTCATGACGCTTCCGCTTATGGTCTACGAGGGTATGTGGACGATACTCTTCCCTCTCGTTGCTATGCATCACCATGATCTTGCGTGTGCGTAGGAATTTTTTGAAATTACTACATTCCCCAACATCATGTATTATGGAGTACGTAGATGGAATGTATGCTGCATGGAGTAGTATGAAAATGAGGGTTTTCAAATGAGGAGTCTGGTTGCAATGGTGGACAAATGAGGGGTCCGCAGACATATAAGGAGTCATATTTGGCAACTCCGGCTGTAGATGCTCTAAATTCGCGTGGGGGCGGGGTTGGAATTTTGTGGGAAAGCAGTGGGAGTGAAGTGTGTTGTTGTTTTTGAGGGGCGGAGGAATCGAATGCCGCCTGTGACCTAGTGGACGGTGTCACGAAATTGGTACTTGTTGACAATGTGACAATAGCCGTGAAATAATTGTAAGGAGAAGGGATGTTTTTCAAAGGGATCTCATCAACGATGATGGTGACACAATGATTTTACACTTTACCTAGATTCCAGCCTCTGGATGGGTAAGAGCCCTACATTTTGCCTACCTGTCCTTGTTGATGAATATGAATGACTATAATGGAATTTTCCTATCTACTGAGCCAGGATATGTGCTCATGTGTCTTCTTTCTTTGATGTGTGAGTGCTCTTTCCTTTGGCAGAGGCCAGCACCATCCTTTTTGTAGGTGGTCCCTCGCCGATAGTTTGGTACCTATCTTCGAGAGGTATGGTAATAACCAATATCCCTAAAGTAGCGCTCATGCTTATTCCTTATGAATGCCTACATGGACGCAACAGGGTGTGGGACTTGCGAGCTCATGTTGGAGAATAAGGTTCAGTGCACTCTCTCTCTCTCTGTGTGTGTGTGTGTGCGCGCGCGCGCGAGTAGATATCCATACTCTGCAACATGCTAGAGGTGTAGTAGGGTAAGCGGTTGTTGCTGAGAAGCTTGCGGATGTTTCGACTGAGATTGTTGACCCTTATGTACTAACTGTGTCGGACACCATCCATCATTATTGCTATTGTTGTCATGGTCCATCAAGGTGGATATTGTTGGTAGAGAAGCAAAGCATAATATTGTTTTTCTTGCCATGTTAGTCTTACAAGTTCGATGCCAACATGTTAACTTATTAAAAATTGTTGAACCGGTATATTATGTTCCTGATCAATTGTTATAAGTTGCATTTAAGTTGTTGCTTTACATAATCAACACTTTCTTCTTGTATTTACTTTCGCTTTAAATTAATTGAAATTCTAGTTTTGCTATAAGTCAAACTTTTTTTGCGGGAGATACCATAAGTCAAACTTGTTTAGGTTTGACTAACCAATCAAAAAGTTGGGTTAAAATCTACAACCCCAAATCTGCATAGCGCAAAAATATATTTTATGATTTTTTGTGAGACTAATTAGTGTTTTTAAATGTTAATATTTATTTACGAGCTTGATCAAACTTAAAAAGGTTTGACTTGAAACAGAATTGAAACTTCGATTAAATTGACGAGGCCGAACAAACAACAACATTTTTTACACAAAAACACGGGGGGAAACCTCCAAAGTCCAAACTCTCCACAACCATGTCCGTCGGCGCCGCCGACTGGCTCCCGGCCGCGACCGTCATGGCGTCCGGCCGGCCGGTGCTGTCCGCCGGCGAGATCGAGCGGCACCTGCTTCCGCTCGTCGACCTGGAGCCCGAGGAGAACCCCCGCCTCGCGCCCCTCCGTGGTTGCCTCCTCGTGCTCACCTCCCACCGGCTCGTCTTCCTCCACGAGGCCTCCCTCTCCGCCCGCGCCCTCCCGCTCGCGTCCATCATCCACACCTACCCGCCCCACCGCAGGCACAACCACAGCCCACTCCGCTCCCTCTTCTCCTCCTCGTCCTCCTCGTCGTCGTCGCATCACCCGCGCATCCGCATCCAGATCTCCCTGCCCCTGTCGCGGTCGGAGGTCGTCGCCGTCGTCGTCACCTGCAAGGCGGACGTGGATGTGTTCTACGGGAGGCTGCTCGAGGTCATCCGCACGAGGGCCTGGGAGGCGACCGCCTCGGCTGCTCCGGCCAGTGGCGCCCCGGTGGCTGAGGGAGCCGCCCCAGCCGAGGAGGATCTGGCGATCAGGATGCCCGTGGTTGGAGTGGCGGGGATACTGCGGAAGGAGCAGGAGACGTGGGAGAGCGCGGGGCAGAACTTGCAGGATGCCTTCCAGGATCTCAATGCCCTCATGGTTCGTTCCTCTTTCCTGGTTCATGCTTCAGATGGTGTTATCATTTATAGAGTTTATGACGGAGTACAAGCATCTGAGATTGGATGACAGGCTCTAAATTGCAATGAACCGGTCGTAATTTTGTGAAACATTCTTCCTACACAGAGCAAAGCCAAGGAAATGATGGAGCTGGCAGAGAAAATGAGGCAAAAGCTATTGACGAACTCATCTGCTCAATCGAATTCTAATGACGAAGAGATGGGTTCTAAGCAAGACTTGCAGGATTTGCTATTGAGCGTACGCATCGTGTCGGTAAATGAAATTACCCTCTTCATCTTTTTGGTGTGGATGTGGCACGGCAGATCCAGCACATCATTTCCATCTTGATCTTTTACTTTCTTGGGGTTCCACGGCCCTTTGGGCTTCCCCTTGAACTTTCCTTGAACCACAGCTAAGGCTTCACCAGGAGCAGCTGGCTCGGCCTTGCGCTTCTGTTTCCGACCGGAGTTTCCTCCTCCGGCTTCATGGGCGACTGCTTTGTGTTTGCCACTCCGGAATCGGTCTTCTTCTTCACCGTTGGCATATTTGGTGCCAATTTCCATCATCCGAGTCAGAGTCATATCTCCTGTCCGACCGAACTTCATATTCAGCTCCCGATACTTGACGCCTTCTTTAATGGCACAAATTGCTTGATGATCAGACACATTCTCTACCGTGTGGTGCAATGTGATCCATCTCTGGATATAATCCCTCAAAGTCTCATTCGGTTTTTGATCGCAACACTGCAATTCAGTCAACCCTGTCGGCCATTTACAAGTACCTTCGAATGTTCTAACAAATACTCGGGCGAGATCTTCCCAAGTATAAATGCTACTAGGTGCTAACTGATTCAGCCATGCTCTAGCCGAGCCCTCCAACATCAGAGGAAGGTCCTTCATGGCCACTTCATGACTGCCGCCACCAATCTGGACAGCCACTTGGTAGTCTTCAAGCCAAGTGTCAGGCTTGGACTCACCAGTGAACTTACTGACTCCAGTAGCCAACCTGAAGTTGGGGGGGGGGGGGAATCACTGCAGCCCTGATGGCTCTGCTGAAGCACTCTGGACCTGAGACATGCACTCTGCTGCTGGTTCGTAGATCTCTGTCATGACCCTCTCGGTGAGCTCTGTTTCTGTTGACCCAGCCCTGAACGAGAATAGATCTCGCATCAAAGCCTGGCTCCCTGGGGTCGACTAGAATCCTTCGCCCAACACTGTGAGGGCGCCTGTCATCATGTTGCCGAGGCACGTACTACCCACTCCTTGGGTGAGGCGTGGGCATTCGACAATGATCATCGCGATCGACTCGGTGTTCATACTGCTCACTGTATCTGTACTGATGTTGTCGATCTCCACGTCCCTCATGCCTCGGGGGCGATCTTGGGCTGTAAGCCGGCTGAACTGTATCGGCAACTATGGATCTGCTATGGATCCTATTCCACGACTGAGATACCGCCGTATTCTGCTCTCCCGCCGCACGGAGCAAAGCTCGGATCTGTATCAGACCTCGGCCAGCTTCTGACTAGGAAGGTTGGATCAACTCCGCTATCCGGGCTGCAACTGTGAGATTCTGGATCGGGGTTCGATATACCTAAGTCGGAGGCGGAAAAAGTTGGCGTTGACTGGATTCGGGAGCACGCTGCCGAGCGCGATCGTCAAGTGCGCGTTGGAGGTTCTCCAGTCGAGTGCGCTCGGCCAAGTTGGCCAGGCGCGCCTGCTCTAAGGCCTGGGCCTCAGGGGTTTCTCCAACTATAGGAGTATGCAGTCCATCCATGTTCCAGCGGCGAAGTTCCTCCCTCCGCTGCGAAGAGAGGGGTTCGGGGCGGTACTCTTCATGAACGCGCGACGGATCACCGTCCCCATCGCCTCCGTCTTCACGGTTGAAGCCAGGAGGACTGCGTGGTCCATTGACCATCAAAACTTCTGCCGCTGGGTCGCTGATGTCGCACTCGGATGCAGTCTCTACGAAGCCAGTCGACAGATTGAACAGGCCGTAGAGAGTTTCGTCGGGCTCGATTGCCGCGACTTGAGGGGTGGCCGACTGGCGAGCCACCGCATGCCTCACCCATCGTTGAAGCCTCGACCAACCGGAACGTTTGCTCCGGCGGGCCGCGGGGTGGGGGAAAGCTGCTGGAGCCGACTGATACTGGGTCAACGGCTGCCGCAGGAGGACGCCGCGGACGCACGCGTGAAAGTGCGTCGCCTCGCG